>NW_015386502.1:151737-197278 GCF_001527695.2 Protobothrops mucrosquamatus | reverse complement strand
GACGAGTCCCTCCCAACACCGCCCGCGCGGCCGCATTTTGGACTAGCTGGAGCCTCCGGGTGCTCCTCAAGGGAAGCCCCATGTAGAGAGCATTGCAGTAGTCCAGGCGGGAAGTCACAAGGGCATGAGTGACCGTGCGTAAGGCGTCCCGGTCCAGAAACGGCCGCAACTGGCGAATCAGGCGAACCTGATAAAACGCAATTGACTTTGCTTGTCTCAAGGTTACAAAAGATGATCATGTGACCCTGGGACACTGCTACCGTCACAAATATGAGTCAGTTGCCAAGTATCTGAATTTTGATCACATAACCATGGGGATGCTGCAATGGTCATAAGTGTGAAAAATGGTCATAAGTCACTTTTTTCAGTGCCTTCGTAACTATGAAGGGTCACTAAATGAACTATTGTAAATCAAAGATTACCTGCATGGGCTATACTGAAAACAAAAGAGATTGTATATGATTACGAAACTGAAACACTGAAATCCATTCTGTTTTATTGACACTACTAACCATGCATAAGTCATTCTGGAGCCTTTACGCAGGGGTAGTCAACCTTGGCTTTTATGACTCGTGGACTTCAACTCCCAGAATTCTGGGAGTTGAAGTCCACAAGTCATAAGAGAGCCAAGGTTGACTACCCGTGCTTTACAGAATGAGAATGGTAATGTAACAATAGGGGTGGCAGAGTAATGTGACTGTCATTTTAAACATAAGCCTGTTAAAGGTTCTATAACACAATTGACATTGGTTTCCAAATAATTCCTCTGAAGGTTGTTTCATACCTCACAACATGAAATTAAAAACTAACAGGAAAGGTCAGTCCACAAAATTAACAAAATTAAGGCGCTTTTTTATTGAAAATATAAACATGAGAACAATCCTACAGTTTTTATTGGACTATCAAGAGAACAAAAATATCAGGACTTCTAAAGCTGTGCCTCTGCAATCTTGATAGATTAAAAATATACTTCAGATTTTTCCCCCAGTGGGAGCTAAATATCAACAACAATAATAATAGAGTTGGAAGGAACCTTGGAGGTCTTCTAGTCCAATCCCCTGCTCAGGCAGGAAACCCTATACCATTTCAGACAAATGGCTGTCCAATCTCTTCTTAAAAACTTCCAATGTTAGAGCATTCACAACTTCTGGAGCCAGGTTGTTCCACTGATTAATTGTTCTGTCAGGAAATTTCTCCTTAGTTCTAGATTGCTTCTCTCTTTGGTTAGTTTCCATCCGTTGCTTCTTGTCCTGCCTTCAGGTGCTTTGGAGAATAGTTTCACTCCCTCTTCTTTGTGGCAGCCCCTGAGATATTGGAATACTGCTATCATGTTTGACTGGGAGCAGTCACTGAACAATGCAATATATGTGGCAACAGAAGAAGACGCTCTTCACTTCCTTGAAATTTTTCCTACTTGCTAGAAAAAATGCTTTGGGATGTCTGCATAATCCTTGAAGAAGAATGAGTTATGAATGAGAAATAACAGATTTCTTCACCGGACTCCCTTTGTTATGGCCATCCATCATGTTCCACTGTTTCATTCATAACAATAAGCTTCCAGGGAAATACTCCTTTTTAGTTAATAAAGCATTGCTGGCAGAAAGGTCAATTCCTACTGTACTGAGCTTTTCTAAACCCATTCTGATGTTTTATGAGCCTTTTCTGTTCTAATGTTAACAGATTAGGGAGAGGATTGCAGGAGACATCCGTAGCCTTGAGACTTTGCATTCTTTATATAGTGCCTCAAAGGATTAAAAGGTCTGCAGCAGGTCTTAAACTCAAAGGTAATTGCTCCAGGGCCATTAGTAGAATAAACAATGATGGAATTGAGCCAAGAGATAAAAAATGCAATTTTACATTGTTACTCTTACTCCCAATAAAATATCTATTTGAATCTTGGTTGAGAAATAGCCCCCAAATATCTTCTTCGCAGAATAAAGAAACTAAAACAAAGACAAGTGTTATTCAATTCAGAAAGTGTTGTGATGTGAATTGTTTAGACTTCGGCTTGCTATATGAACCCAACAATTGTGAAGAGATTGAACAACCATTCATCTGAAATGGTACAGGGTTTCCTGCTAGGGCAGGGAGTTGGACTAGAAGACCTCCAAGGTCCCTTCCAACTCTGTTATTGTTATTTTGTTGAATGATGTATTCTCAGTCTGGTAACTTGAGTTAAGATGGGCAGGTATATTATATTGTGGATATATTATTGGTAATAATTACACCATGGTGTGAATAGGAATGCCTCATCACCTTTTGCTGTTCCAATTAAGAGGGAGTCAGGAATCACCCTTGGTGCAAGAAATAACTGTAGAAGAGTCAGTTTGATCCAGTGGTTAAGATACCCAGACTAAAAGCTGGAGACCGCGATTTCTAGGCCTGAAAGGCAGCTGGATGACCTTGGGCTAGTCATTATTTCTCAGCCCAACTCACCTCACAGAATGGTAGTTGTGGGGAAAATAGGAGGAGCAAGGTGGATTAAGATAGGTGGCACCACCTTGAGTTATTTGTAAAAATAATAAAGGCGGCATATAAATAAATAAAACTTTTTGTTGGAAAAGTTATAAAATCCAATGAAAACTAAAGAAATTTTCCTTACCAGAATGTATATTATTACTTTATATGACCATGACAATAATGTTGCAGACAATCCAAATTCATATTTTTTATAATGCAGAAAAATGAATACGTTTTGAAAAACATATGGGCAAAAGTGTTTATTCTTGTCTGCTATAATATTACCACTAGGTAAGTAAACACATATTCCTCAAGGAAAAAGTTAAAACACAAGAGAACTATTGGGATATAACAAATTTGGTTTATATGCCACTAAAATATGCCATGTCACATTCAAAGTCAGATTTAATATCACATATAAAACAGCATTATTTAGAAAATACGATAAAGAATAGAATAGAATAGAATAGAATAGAATAGAATAGAATAGAATTCTTTATTGGCCAAGTGTGATTGGACACACAAGGAAATCTGTCTCCGGTGCATAAGCAACAAGTGAAAATACAGTGCAAGCCATATATGATACTGTACTTTCAAAGCAAAATACAGATTTATGACAGAAATATCAAATAGGAAAAATTAAAAAAAAGAATTGGCACAAATAAGCCAATATCAAATTCTATCACAAGGTGGTGCTAGCAACTGGCTAGAAAAATTATGCTGAAAACATAAGATTAGAAAAAGTATTACTTTTAAGTAAAGCACTAAAAAGTATTACTAAGCAAATACTTTATATTTTATGGTTGTAGATCTAATTGTATTTTCTTTTAAAGAAATGCAATGCATTAGATGTAGAAGTTGCCTAGCTCCTCTGGATTCAGTTGCACAGCTGTAGGCTATGCTATCCCTTTTCAAGATAGGAAAAGTTCAACGCAATAATTTTTGGAATACTGAGAACCTGTTGAATTTTATGAACAAAGGCTGCCACAGTGGGCAAGTCTAGTCACAAAATATCATGGTCGAGAAGGCAACCTTTTGTTCAATTAAAAAAATAATCTATTAAAAAAGTTGCATAGCTTGGCATATGGACTTAAGATCATATGTTGAAGGGAGTGAAAGTATGTAGGAAGTGGCCCCTGTTTGAGATATTGCCATATCCCTTTTGTTGTAAGTCAGAAAATACAGTATAAGGTAATAACAAAGTGCAAAAATAAAAATTCAGTCTTTCTTACAAGAGCTCATAGCAAATATCTCAAGAGTTTACAAAATATAGCTTTTGTATTTTTTGATCCTGAAATACTTGGACTCCAACACGATAAACCTTTGATGCAAACTGGTTGCAATGCAGTAAGTAATATTCACAAAGTATACCATTACATAATACCTTTACACATTCCAGGCATCTAGTTGTTGTTTTTTTACTGAACCACTAGCAACAAATCCCTGATCTAAATAAATAGTCACCTATACATATGCATGAAACAAAGAAAAAAAGTTTTCCAACAGGATGCTAGAAGAGACCCGCTTAAGATTTGCGCATCGTAGAATATTCCTAATAAAAATATCTTTAATTAGATGAATAGATGATATTCTAAATACACGGCTAGTTCTAAACATGGCATTAGTTGGACATATAAGCTGCAGATAGTTTCCATTTTAATATGATCGTAATGCAAAGCTGCAGGACAGAAGGCTGGTAGCTTTCATTTTCCTAGAAAAGTACATACCTATCAGATTCTATGCTATTAACACTGATTTCTCATTTTTCCCTTTTGATAGGGGCCTACATAATTTATGTTGTTCAATTAACAATCCTTTTCAGAGAGCTCAGTCCAATTTCATTTCACTTAGCATATACACACACAGAAGAACAGAAGTTATGTACACTACTTTCTTACTGAACAAACAGCAAGAAAATATGTCAAAAACTTTTGGATTACTGAACAGCATGTAGTTGGGATGAAGAAAAAAAATGCTGGAAGCAGATGAAACACAATCACAAACTCACTAGCTGTCACTAAATAAATGCAAAAATCTCCCAAAGAGCAGAGGACCTGAAAATACATACAGAACAAGATAATCTAATCCAGTGGTTCTCAACTTTTTAATGCCGCGACCCCAACCGGTCGTAAGTCGAGGACTAAACCGGTCGTAAGTCGAGGACTACCCAACCGGTCGTAAGTCGAGGACTTTCCCTGCCCGGGAGCACCGCGCATGCGTGGTTCCGCCCCCTGCGCCGGCCGAGGCGTAGCTGGCAAGCGGCAGAGACGGAGCAGGCAGACCACCAGCTGGCCCAACCCAAGGGAGGTAAGGCACCCGCTGGAAAAGGGGGAATAATGGCGGACAAAAAAAATGGCGGACAAAAAAAATGGCGGACAGCCTTGCTTGGCGACCCCTGTGAAATGGTCGATCGACCCCAAATGGGGTCCCGACCCACAGGTTGAGAACCACTGATCTAATCCATGGGCATTGTGCTAAAATGAAAATTTACACTCTCTAGCTTCTCTAAATCAGCTGTGGGGAGAACTTCAGTTTATACTACTGAATGAAAGTGATAAGGTATCCTGGAACTAGCTCTGGCCATAGGGAAACCATTTATGAATAATACAGATTCTCCAGCACATAGAAATCTCTAAATATACAGCTATAAAACAGGTAAGATTCCCCAGGCACACACATATATATAGCTTCTATGTCCATGTTCTTATTTTACACAATTATATTTCTCAAAAGTCAAATTGGTTTGTGATAAAATAAGCAACAAAAGCAATCCTAATCCTATTTATATCCTTTATGTGGAACAGAAAGACACAAACTGTTGGCAACTATGTATCACAGTCAGATGCCACCTTGATTTAATAGTACAATGTAAGCTGTAAATTGTAAATTGTAATATAATTCCGTTGCAGTCTCCAGATAATACTCATGTTCAAAGGTTTACTGTTTCATCAAATTGCAAATGTTCAGAAATAGAAGGGCAGACACCACAGAGAAGGGATGAAGAAAGATACTTGGATAACCTTAATTCAACACCCTGGGGTCTTAATCAGTCTGAAGTCTGACAAAAGAGTGAAAAAATATGTATATATGCTTTTCCAATCTCACTTGCAATGGGGTTAAACATAGAGCATCTTTGGCAACTCACAACAACAAAGGGAAAGGCTATCATAGCATGGCACCTTTTCTGTAAAATGTATGAAAAGGCTTTTATTGTGCATCACAATCAAGGGACACCACAGACAGGAAGCACCGAAACTTCCCACAGAGTGATTCATGCTTGCTTCTGCTGTTCTTGCTTGGCTGTAGGCTTGTTTGGTGGTTGCAACTTGCACATGCTGAAATAGCTCACAACTTGCTGTGGCACCTCTGCCAGGACACTTTGAGCAAGAGCTTCCTTGGGAGCCTAATTCAAAGGACAGAGACAGAAGTAAAACCAATTGATTCAATTCCTGCTCATCTAGGAAGGTCTCAGGAGCGCTTTTTCAAAGGAAAGATAGTTATCACAAAGTGATTTGTCCATTAAGATTGTCTTTATGAGCTGTCAGAGTGCAGTTCTTTCTTTTATACTGGCTTCATAAAGCCAAAATAGCTAGTAGCAGATCACTTTGGATATGAAAATTAAATGAAAACATTATGTAACATCTATAAAAATTACCACCGTGTTTAATTAGAGGAATTTCTGAAAGATTTATAAAGCCAAACTTTTCCTGTAGCTGCAAATACATCCATCTTTGGGCATCCATCTTTGACTGCCAACTATATACTTGATAGCCTGACCCCATCAATAAACTATCTTACTTCCTCCAAGGTACAAACACATGAAAGAAAAAACACCAAGTTTATAGCTACAGCCATTCAACTGGGAGCTCCTTATCTAGATCACATTGGAGTCAACTACCAAGAGGATAATCTTATTTGATTTTATGGAATATTTGCTGCATGATTTTATCTTATCTTATTTGATATGGTCATTAAACTAATATGTATGTAATTACCAAAGTAATCATTTCAATTTGAATACTTTTTAAAGTATTTGAAATCAAGCAACAGGTATTATAATCAAGTTCCCTTTTTCAAGATAAATGCATCCAGTTTCATACTGGAATATACAAGCACCTATCAAGTAGCAAATTAAAGCATAACCCACAGTGGAAAAATTTTAGAATATAAAACAAATACTTTCCATTGTAGCATTTAGCTTTCAGAAACAATGGAAAGTAAGGATTAACTGGGTCTTTTTCTAAGGGAGAGAGATTAGTTGCAATAATAACTATATTCACTGCATTACAAATAATGCAACAAACTAGCGCAATAAATGTTTTTGGTAATATAGTACTGTCTCTAATAGATCTATGCAATGAAACAAGTTTACTTCAATGAAGTGATATAGGTCAGAGAGATGATACATAATATCTATAAATATTTTAGACAGATACTTACTTTTCTTTCCCCCACAGGGATATTTTTTTAACAGGATGTTCACATAAAGCTACTACTAAAAGTTTCCATTTGGGATGAAAATTGTAATAAAGAGTCATAGATTTCATTCAGAATTGGCTGTATGTTTCAAGCAGAATTCAAAAAGAATTTTCTGTATGTTTACTATATCCTAACCAAAATTTAATGTATTTATGAAGGGAATCTCTCAAACATCCTGGAAATGCTTGGAGTGTATAAGAGCGCCAACAGAGCACCAATCTACAACTTTTAAACAGCCATAATTTTCCTAGATGGGAAAAGATGCAATTGCTTTAAAAGGAGCTATGGAAAGCTCCTATTACATTCATCTTGTCGCGTGTTCTAAACACACCTTTCTAGGACTGAACCTGAAGCCATGCACATCTTTAAGAAACAATACTTACATTGTGGAACTGTCTAAATGGCACAAATTGGACAATGTCTCGAATAGCAGCTTCTCCTGAACGTGATCTCAAAGCTCCACTGTCACTGTCCAGAAATTCCATGGCACTGAAATCAGCACCTCCAACACCAACAATAATGATGGACATTGGAAGCTTAGAGGCACTGACAATAGCAGATCTGGTTTCATCAAGGTCTGTTATCACCCCATCGGTGATTATCAGGAGTATAAAATATTGCTGTTGAACAAAAGCACTTTGTTAAAATTAACAAGGAAAATATATTCCCAAAGATAATAGATTGGGAAGCAATTTATAACAACGGCAGAAAGAAAAACTTCCAAAACAACACACTAAAAAGGTTAATGCAATTTGATGTGTGTCTAAGGTCATCATCCGGAGAACAATCCTTATAGAAAGGCACTACTATTATCTCCAGATAAATTACCAAAACAGATTATTTACTCTCTCATTGTACTTAACAATGATAGTTAAGTTATAGGTTATCCTCAACTTACGTTCATTTAGTGACCATTCTAAGATACAATGGCAAAAAAAGTGACTTGTAACCATTTTTCACACTGTGACTGTTGCAGCATTCCCCACAATCACGGATACTTACCAACTGGTTCATATTTATGATGATTGCACAATCCCAGGGTCACGTAACCACCTTTTGCAACTTTCTGACATGTTACTAACTGAACAGCTGCAGTGATTCATTTAGCTGTGACAAGCAAGGTCGTAAAATGGGGCAAAACTCACTTAACAATGTCTCACTTATCAACAGAAATTCTGGGCTCAATTTTGGATCAAAAGTTGAGGACTACCTGCACTTTAACAGTGAAGTATTCCATTAAATTTTCTCCATCAAATCCTAAATCAATCTTTTTACCCAACTAAATTGTATTCAATTTACTTTTATGTTTCTTTCTCACGACAAACACCAATACTCACTTCTATTTAATTAATTTCATTTTAGTTGCCAGAAACATATTTTTATATACAACCATTTTGCTTCTTTAGACATTCATTTCCTCCTATCCATCCTCTCATGTAATACTCCAGATACAGGAGCTTCTTGTAAATACCATGTTGAGGTTTAGAGCATTTTAAGGATATCACCCCATCTGAAAAATATAGGATCCACAAAGGCCAACTCACAACACAGAAAAATGGCAAATATGAGTTGAAGAGGGTTCCCAAAACATGCAGGGAATCAACTGCTATGTTCTACCACAAGGAAAGTCAATCTGGTTATATACATACTGTAGTTTCTTAGCTGGACAAATGGTAATAAGCTTTCTTACTTTTTTTTCAGTCATACATTGTTGTGATAAATTATTAGTAAAGTTATATATACCTGCTTCAGAAATCTTATAAAAAGTCATGGTTCATGTACTGAGTTTATATTATTGTTTTCTAAATAAGTAATGATAGAATTATTAGTAGGAAGCCATAAATGCTTGGATAATTAGAATCAGGCTGATATCTCAATTATGACTTCCAAAGAGCATAACTATTTAAATCAACAGATACAGCATTCGCCCCCAACCTGTAGCAGATATACATTTGTTCTAGGAAAACCAAAGTGCTTTAAGGGCATCTCAGGGGAAATAAATTGCTAGGGATTGATATTTATGTTCTACACAAATAGTAGTTAATACTACTCTTCATGACTCATCATAAATAATTAATCTCCCTTTTGCTTTTTGAAACATTTCATTCTTACTATAAAGTACTAAAAGGATTCTAACAAGGTAGAAATGCAGTCTTCTTGCCAGGTCTAATTGCTTACATGTATTAAAAAAAAACCTCAACTGTTTGTTTATATTTTGAAATTACCAATTAATTTAGATAATTCAGAAATTCTTTCAACTACTCATTCTTTTACCTTACCAGTATCTTTTCACAACAGTTAAGCATAGCAAAAAGGTACTTACTGAGGCTGTTCTCTGCTGTGAAGCTGCAGCAGCAAATCTAGCTACATGATTGATAATTGGAGAGAAGTTGGTGGGCCCATACAATCTTATTTGAGGAAGGCAGACCCGATATGCATCCACAATACCCTGGACCCCTGCAGGGAATAAAAGCATAATGAAGGAAATTTATTCATCACAGCCACCCTCCAGTCTAGTTTATGAAGGTCTATATCAGGGGTAGTCAACCTTGGCTCTTTTATGACTCGTGGACTTCAACTCCCAGAATTCCTGAGCCAGCTAAGCTGGCTCAGGAATTCTGGGAATTGAAGTCCACGAGTCATAAAAGAGCCAAGGTTGACTACCCCTGGTCTATATGCTGAAGCCTCAATAAGCATTTCTATTGTAAACTGTCTATATTTAAGGAAGATCTACGAAGTTGCTTATCTCAAGCCTTAAAGTAAGCAGACTAGCTAGTCAAACAGTGAAAGAAACTTAAATCCCTAGGATTTTTGAAGGCCATATGACTTTGGAGAAGAGCTGTCAGTATTTCTTGCAAAGGTGATTCTTTTCATATTGTTAAGTCTTGAGGTACGCAGATAATTCCATCACTACCCAACATTAAAATACTTGTAGCAACACAGGTCTTGTTCTAAAGAGAATTCTTGTAGTAAAATTTTAACAGATACACAAATGGCAACTCCTTTATGGAAAGAAATCATAATAAACTCATATACTTTAGAAGTCCCTTTGTGGCACTTCATTAGTGTTATATTTGTGAAGGTTTTTTTTAAAAACAAATAATTCCTTCCATATTTTCAGAAGTGTGTAAGCTGTTGCTAATCTCTCTCAGGCAGGCAATTTTGATCAGAAATCTTTATTTTTACACCTGTCTCTGAACAATTATGCAAAATTAACAGTGCTAATTTTAGAATGCGCAATCACTGAGCCAAGTCTTGCTTTATTGTTACATTCAGCACACCTAGAAATGTCAGGACATACTTTTGTAGTATATTAAAACTTACCACTGCAGAAGGGGTTCGATGGGTTAAAGTTCAACGGGAATTCGTGCGACACCTGAAAATACATAAAGGTACTCGTTTTTTTCATGGGTTCAATAATCTTTCACCAGGTAGCTTTCCTCTAAATCAACCTTTCACAACTTTAGCAATTTTAAAACTGGTGGATGTCAACTCCCAGAATTTTCCAGTCAGCAGAATTCTGGGAATTGAGGTCCACCTATCTTAAAGTTGTCAAGTTGAGAAACACTGCTCTAGATCTACATCATGTCACTGTTGTTTTAATTTAATCAACAAACTTTAACAACATTTTATAGAGTAAATTATCTTCCCAAAGCACACTGCTTACCTGCCATGAAGGGGAGATCTGAGCACCAAACCCAAAAGCTGGAAACATCTTATCTCTGTGTAAGCGATTTAGAGAAACAATGATAAGTAAATCCATAGTTGTGCACTCATTAGAATATATGTTCATGAATAGTACGGGTAGTCCTCGACTTACAACCATTTATTTAGCTACCGTTCGAAATTATAATGGCACTGAAAAAGATGACTTATGACCATTTTTCACATGACTGTTGCAGCATCCTCATGGTTATGTGGTCAAAATTTGGGCACTTGGCAACTGGCATGTATTAATGATAGTTGCACTGTCCCAGGATCTTGCAATTATTTGTGACCTTCCCAGCCAGTTTCTGACGAGCAAAGTAAATGAGGAAAGCTACACTTGCTTCAACAACTGTTGCAAAAAGGTCATAAAAAGGTCATAAAAAAGGGCAAAGCTCACTTAACAACTGCCTTGCTTAGCAATGGAAATTTTGGGCTTAATTGTGGTCATAAAACTGAGGACTACTGTACTTCCATACAGTACATAGTTAGGACCCACTATCAAATTATCTAAGAGTAAGTTTAATTGCATTGATGAGTGTTTATTCTAAGTAGGTATGTGCAAAATGACACAGAAAAGGAAGTCCATAGCAGGACAACTCTTCCACCACTCTGCAAGCCATTCGCCAACTAGGATTGCCTCAGACCGAAGGAGGTGTAAGTGAATGGAGAGAGTAGGATGAGAAACGCCTTTCTGATTTACTCTTTTATGTTAGCTTATCTTAGGAACCAAGTGTATTGTTTTTCTCAGTTGAATGCCACTCCATTCATTTCATTTATCCAAAAGAGTATAGTCAAAGTGGAGCCGAAAATTAATTATACTTCTAATCCAACCAATAACTGAAGTTAGATCATTATTGTAATAAAGCAAAATGATTCAATATGATCTTCAAAGTGACACCTACCAGTGTTTCCTCCAATTGCTCAATGCTAACAAAGTGGTTTACCCAACTCTGGAAGCACAGAAAGCTTGCATCTGTGACTCATATCTCCTCCCAAATATCTGCTAAATTATTTTGCATGGATGGCAAAGCTAAGATTCTAATCTCCTCATACCACTGAGTTATTGCATATTGCTTGCAGCCTCAATTCCAGCACAGGGTGGAGAATAAATAACTTAGTGGCACCAACATGTACATATTGAACTGAATACTGCTAAGTCAGTCATCTAACCAATGTTTCTCAACTTCAGCAACATGAAGGTGAATGGACTGGGGAATTCTGGGAGTTGGAGTTCAGACATTTTAAAGTTGCTGAAGTTGAGAAACACTGATCTAAAACATTCAGATTTCACAACAGTTCTATGATTTATATACAAAGAAATGAAAAATCTATGAAATCTTAATGCCATCACTTATCTGCAGGTGAAGGATCTCTGATAAAACTGTAACTATTTCCAAGTGATGTAGTGGTTAGAATGCAGTATTGCAGGCTGTCTGCCCACTGCCAGAAGTTCAATTCTGACTGGCTCAAGGTTGACTCAACTTTCCATCCTTCCGAGGTCATTAAAATGAGGAGCCAGATTGCTCGGAGCAGTATGTTGACTCTGTAAACTGCTTAGAGTGCTCAAGCACTTTGAAGCGGTATATAAATCTAAGTGCTATTGCTATTTCTTCAATATCCCTGCCCCAACATGCCTCCTAATGTGACATTGTATAGAAGATACAAACTTTTCAAAGGTTAAATACAATTAGGCAAATCTGAAATCTCATTTCTTTGGGAGAAGAGGAAGTTGAGTTGGAGTTCTGGTTCTGATTTCCAAATAGCCAAACTGTGAGATTTTATTTTTTTTAAAAAAAAAACCTTTTGTTTTATCAGGGCCAAGAGCCATGCATAGAGCATAGAGTTGCACATATGGTTCTGCAAGTGAACAGGAAATACATTTCTGCAAAAGGAATTTGGCAGAGGAGTGCAACGAAACGCAGGAAAAATGCGCAAGATGGTGAAAAAAAATAGAAAAGCCAGTTAAGTAGAAAGACAGAAAGGTGGGATAGCTGGCTAATACTTCACAGAAGAAAGATGATTCAATAACATCTAGATGGCTTGATGAGTACATTGGTGCAAGAATACAAGGAAGGAAACAATGAAAGTTTTAGAATTTAGAGGGAAGTCTGCTAAAGATTGGACAATACCATCCTGGAACAAATTACAGAACTTTTACAAAAGGGACATTAAAAATGCAAGAGTTCAATTACCCCGGCAATTGTTGGAAACCCACCTCCCTCCCCCCCTTTATACTTTCTTTCACTAAGCTATATCAGTTTAGTTTTAGCTTAGCCATATCATTTAATGAAATTGTATATCGAAACCCCACTCTTATAGATATAACCAAGGATAGGAAATTTTAAAAATATGTAAACAATAAGTTAAAATATTTAAAATAAGCTTTGACTTATTGAAGAATTCAAGTATACTCATCATGTTCAACAGTTTAAGAACAATTTAATAAAAACACATACGTATCATAATCCTGAATGACCATTCCTACAGACCAAATGGCTGACAAGTATTCATTCACTCCATTGGGGCTGATGTAATGTAACGAGTCTGAAGAACGAGGATCTCCATTAGATCCAGTAAAATCAATGCCAACCTGTAATAATAATAATAGTAATAACAACAACGATCAGGTACAAACAATAGTTTGTTCCATATCACCTGTAGTAATACCAATCAACAGGACAAGTTAAGTTTGTATGGGAAAATGTGAAAGGTTTCCCACCCACCCACCCCCACCCCCATGGAATTAACAGATTTTTCAGGATTTTGTTTGCACAAACTATATGAAGATTAACAATTAGGGAAACATTCCCAAATCCAATAAAATAAAATGCTTCCTTGCGAACCCAATTTCCAGTCAAAGTTAATTCAAAAGAGGCTGCACTTCCTTGAGCTTCTTTAAAGGCAATTAAGATAAATATATAGACTTAGCAAGTTACAGAAACTCAATCCCAAAGCAATGCTGCAATGTTTAATGAAAGCAATATTTAAAAGCACAGAATAGCATTGAACTCAAGCCTCTTGTCCTTCAGCAGGAAAGTAGAACATCATGTCTCCTGTATCCCCTTCCGTAATGCTAGCACTTTAGTACTAATGGAATAGTTCTGGCATGGAAGCATGTATCCAGTCTTTCTCAATTGAATAGAGCTTATTGTCAATACTTAAGACAGGGAAATTATAGTTTACTTACAGTAAAATTCAACTGGCATCCCCCCATGACGTAGTCAAGGAAAGTACACTCTGTGATGACCTATAGAAAAGTTATGTTGTGATACATAAACCAAGTCATCCATTTTTTTTACAACCTAGTTTTTTCCCCAACAGGATAAAGGCAGGATTTTCGACATCTAAATTGGGGATGGGGATGGACTGTGAGATGGTAACAGCAGTGTCCTAGTTGGAGAGATGTAAGGATTGACTAAATGCAAAATCCAAGTAAGATATTTGATGCTCAAATGCTGTACAGTACTGTTGCAGTAGGAGCCACTAAGGTACTGCAGAGTCTCAGTTTCTAAGGCCAAAGGATGCTTCAGAGCATGTGAGAATGCAAACATAACATCTGCTGGCAACAGTTTTAAACAGCTATATTTTTATTTGGGATAGCACAACCATACTCTATGATACCTCAGAAAAAGATATTTGGTCTAAGGGGCTGCAGACAGGAGCTCCAGAACACCTTTTATCCCTTTGAAACAGAACAGCATTTTACAGTTATTGCACAACTTTCACTAGCTTCAACTACCCTTTTTCTTTTTCAAAAAAGGAAAGCTGTGCAGTGGCTGAAGCAATGCTATATTTGCAATCTTTCCTCTCTGCTAAACAAGGAAGAGTCAGTTCAATGGACCAGATTAGTGCCAAAGGCTAAGTTCTGCACCAGTGAAACAACTTTTTCAGTCTAACTGATGTCAGAGTAATTGTGTAGAAAAAATAAGAGGAATAACACGTTGACATCTTTAAAAAAAAGGATAAAAATCTGATACGTGAATAAAATACTGCAAATTGTTAACCTCGTAAAATTGCAGAAGCTGCATCAAAATGTTCCAGTACAACCATTAAATCAAATACTTTTATTATATTTCCCTTATTACCCCTGGATATGTCCACATAAACATGAACACATTATTTTGAAAGCACTGACCTCACAGTGTTTAAAGCTCACAATCCCTGAGTTTTTGTAGCTTTTCTTTTTCTGCCTCTTTTTTTCATTGATGCATTCAAATTCAATCTACAGAAAAGCAAGAATAAAAATGGCACATATTTAGACTGTGATCCCAAGTCTGCTTAATCAGAAACGTGTTCTCACATATATGATTTTTGGCAACATTTGTTCAAGTCCTCTTCAGATTTGGGTCTGTACTTCTGAACTTGATATCATACGTCATGGATAGCATAGTTGTTAATTGCTTATGGAAGATTGCATGGAAAGACTGCCTGCTTGAACTTGAGGAAGAAAAGAAGAAAATCTATGCAACGTTTTGTATTTATTTATTTTTAGACTGCTATTAAAATATTATTGCTATTAATATTTCAGCATCTTGCCCATACCACAAGACTTTTAGAAGTAATAATAAACATTTTGGAACCAGCAGTCTAGGGCTAAATGTTGTAATTACTCATAAACCTATGAGAAAAAGGAAGAGAAAGCAAACAGATACTATCATGCTTCACAGCAGCTTTATAGAGTTGGAAGGGACCTTGGAGGTCTTCTAGTCCAATCCCCTGCTCAGGCAGGAAACCCTATACCATTTCAGACAAATGGCTGTCCAGTCTCTTCTTAAAAACTTCCAGTGTTGGAGCATTCACCGCTTCTGGAGGCAGGTTGTTCCATTGGTTCATTGTTCTGTCAGGAAATTTCTCCTTAGTTCTAGGTTGCCTCTTTGATTAGTTTCCATCCATTGCTTCTTGTTCTGCCTTCAGGTGCTTTGGAGAATAGCTTGACTCCCTCTTCTTTGTGGCAGCCCCTGAGATATTGGAATACTGCTATCATGTCACCCCCTAGTCCTTCTCTTCATTAAACTAGACATACCCAATTCCAGCAACCATTCTTTATATGTTTTAGCCTCCAGTCCCCTAATCATCATTGTTGCTCTTCTCTGTACTCTTTCTAGAGTACAGACATCTTTTTTACATTGTGGATGCAGTATTCCAAGTGGTATTAACACTAGTAATAATAATAATAATAATAATAATAATAATAATAATAATAATAACTTGGAGGTCATCGAGTCCAACCCCCTGCTCAGGCAGGAAACCCTACACCATTTCAGACAGATGGCTGTCCAGTCTCTTCTTAAAAACTTCCAGTGTTGGAGCATTCACCGCTTCTGGAGGCAGGTTGTTCCATTGGTTAATTGTTCTGTCAGGATGTTTCTCCTTAGTTCTAGGTTGCTTCTCTCCTTGATTAGTTTCCATCCGTTGCTTCTTGTCCTGCCCTCTTCTTTGTGGCAGCCCCTGAGATATTGGAACACTGCTATCATGTCCCCCCTCGTCCTTCTCTTCGTTAAACTAGACATACCCAATTCCAGCAACCGTTCCTCATATGTTTTAGCCTCCAGTCCCCTAATCATCTTTGTTGCTCTTCTCTGTACTCTTTCTAGAGTCTCAACATCGTTTTTACATCGTGGTGACCAAAACTGAATGCAGTATTCCAAGTGTGGCCTTACCAATGCATTGTAAAGTGGTATTAATACTTCACGTGATCTTGATTGTATCCCTTTGTTAATGCAGCCTAGCACTGTGTTGGCCTTTTTGGCAGCTGCAGCACACTGCTAGATCATATTTAAGTGATTGTCCACTAGGACTCCGAGATCCCTCTCACAGTTATTAGTATTGAGCAAGGTACCCCCTATACTGTACCTAAATATTTGGGTTTTCTTGCCTAAATGTAGAACCTTACTTTTTTCACCATTGAATTTCATTTTGTTAGATAGCACCCAATGTTCAAGCCTGTCAAGATCCTTCTGTAACTTAAGCCTATCTTCTGGAGTGTTGGCTATTCCTGCCAGCTTGGTGTCATCTGCAAATTTGATGAGTTCCCCATCTATCCCCTCATCCAAATCATTGATGAAGATGTTGAAGAGCACTGGGGCAGTTTTCATTTTGTGCAATGATACGTTTTGGATAATTCCATTTATAGGCTTCCATTTTGAGTCCATCTCTTTATTTTAGCAAAGCCTCAAGGACCAGCAATGTTTGCTTCCACATTCATTTCAATTAACATGATAAAGACATATAAACGGACTAACTGGTGAATGTCGAGAGGCTTCCTTCAGTTTAGACATTGTAGCTTGAAACGTCCCTATGAGATCATGCGATCCATCATTGTCGTAGTCATAGCACTCAACCTAAAATGAAGCATACAGCAATTAGCCTAGAATATTATAGATGGTATCATGATAAAATTTAAGAGTATCAAACTACATTGCTGCTCAAACATAGTTATAATTCAATAACTATGATAATGTCAACTTTGTTTTTAAAAACACTGAATGCAACAGTAGTAGTAATGCACTACTACTTGATATGCCATTACATGCTTTAAAAATTAAGTTTTAAGGAAATTCAATTGCTTGCATTTATCATTTTTGATGAGTTCACTGACACCTCCAGTCTAATATATAAACACTGCAAACCAATACATAGCCAAAAATATATATATTTTTTAATGTTCTTAAGATACATGCACGGACATTCCCTTTAATGCAAACATGCAGAGACTCCTATTACCAAAGATGATTTGTGGAAACAAGTTTTGATATAATGAAAGCACATAGAATAAAGCTGAAGTCAAGAGTGGAAGACAGTACAAATACCCATGTTTCAATATGTATTTTATGGTCATTCCCTCAGTTTAACGATTAACATAGTAATAACATAGGAAATCATTAAGAGATATTCACCCAAAGTAATGTTTAATAATTAATTTGTTTAATATAACATATTGAGAGTTACATTTTCCACCCACATTAGAAAAAAAGAATTCATGCTTGCTGCTTCAACACACAAAGAGACACACTTTGGAGATAACCAATGAGGTATTCAAATGAGAAGCTTGTGCATTATGGTTGAACATAGAAACAAATCATTTGAACACATAAAATGACAATACTGTCAGGAAGAAATAGAAAAGTTATTTTACTTACTACAATGAAATAGGCAGCTATATAAGACACTGTGTGCATAAAGTATGAAAGCATTGTTCAGTTATTATAAGATCATACTTTCCTGTCTTGTTCATTAGAACAAATTTTTAATTCCTGAAACTATCAAAGACTTTCCATTTTCTCAGATGTACTTAATAAGGAAGCTTAGACTGCAAGCCTGATCACACATCAGATCAAACATTCACGACAGTTGATTTTACTCCATCAAAAGTAAGACTCGCATTAAATGGCTTATTTAAGAATATTAATTATGCAAGAATGAAAATGGAAAGAGTAATTTTCCTAAAAAGTTAAAATACCAATTGCAATCATGGCAGATAAAAATATGACCTTTACTATTTTTTCATTATTTTTCCTTTCCTATGGAAATCCTTAAGTCAAAATAGGGAGAGAGTGGAAAATCAAGATACGGGTAAACAAAAAAGTATTAAAGCTAACAAGGCAAGATGAAACCAAATTAAATTAGTAAGCTGAAAAACTCCTCCTTGAATTCAAGGAAATAAAGATGTGAGTGAACAGATGAGATGGTGTTCTTCTGTTGTGGAACCTGCTGCCAGGATTACTATGTGATTCAGCATTTGCTATTGAATGCTTCACTTCCTCTTTTCTGTTTTGTTTTGTTTTGTTAAGTTGAAAGCACTATAATAATACTAATAGTGTAAATAAGGCTGTGGGGGATAGGGAGATAGAGAGAACTTCTGGGAAGCAAACTATGTGCATGTCACATTAAACAGCTCTGGAGATACGGTCGCATGAAATACATTCTTGCAAACACTCTTAGAGAGTGATTGTGGCTATCAGGGTAGTGTTTAAATTCCAAAACATTGTTAAAGGGGGGAAAAGGTTTAGATTAATTCTCCCATTAAAGAAAGAACTAAGGCCTAAAGATACAGTATTAGACAACAGACCTATAAGCATAGAAGCAAGAACAGGTTTGATGTAAGATATGCAAGACTAGTTTTAAAAATAGTTTGTAAAACCCAGCCAGCTACTACTGGTTTATCGCATTTTAGAAAAACAAATGGATGACGAACATGGTCTTACATAAACTCAATTACAGATGCATCACTAAAGAACTACACCAGGCATGTCAAACACACGGCCCACGGGTCAGATGTGGCCTGCACAGGCCACACCTACTCCACCCCCACACAGGCAAAAAACATCCCAATACGTCACGATACGCCTCTCAATGCGATCAGGTTTGACACCCGTGAACTAGACTATCTTTCCCCACCTTGTATGTTGCTTTTTCATCAGCTGAAGACTGGCCAATAGGTCAATAGGTCTGCTGGTGGATGGTGGTAGGAGTTGTAGTCTAATATAGTTTAATACAATAGATGCCACCAGACTAACAAAATTCTTTTTTTTCTTAGAAAATTTTATTTATTTTTTCCCATCATAAAAAAACAATCATACGTAAACACAATAAACAAAATTCTTGAATAGGTAGCTTCTGTGTCAACTAAGGTCTATCTATGATATTTTGGTAATTGATTAGAATGTTTGCTTGTTTTGACATCAAATCGTTCACTACTCACCAATGTATTTTGCTACCATATTTATGAATCTCTTTAATTTTCAGAATAGCATTAGCAAATCCTATTTAATTATAAATTCATTCATATCTCATAAAGCTACAGAACAGAAATTTATGTTAAGGTTCTAAATTAAAACATCTTTGTTCAAAATATTTTCAAATTATAATGATATTTCTACTTTCCTTCAATATTACCTTGATTGCTTTGTCCATGTCACCATAACACAAAGAGTTGAGAGAGATTTTGAATGGCCTCCAGACAGGATTCAAATTATTTTTAACAACCTATAAAAGTATGTATTTTAGATATATTAGCATGATTTCTGAATAAATCATTTTGGATAATACCTGCTATTCAATTATTCCAACAACTAGCACAAATTTATCCAAGAATATAATAAATGTATTGCTATAGAAGAGACTTGGCCGTTATTCCAATACTGACATTGTTCTATTAAGAAAAAAAATCTAATGAAAAAATAACCTTCTTAAAACTTACAGCTGATTTTTTTTAAAGCGCTATCCATTCAGAATTTAGTTGCAAAGTTTCTGAAATCAGAGCTAAAGATGCTGAAATAATCTGTGATATTAAATAACCAAACCAACTCAGAAAAGGACACTTACTTCCGTTCTATGGACCATCACCCATTTTCCTTCAGATGTTTGCTTGTGAAATTCCAAATAAGGATCGGATTTTCCAAACAAATCCTGGAATTAGAAATAAGCTACCTGAATTATATTTCAAATAAAACTTTGTATTCTTTTGTGGTAATAGCCCTGTTGTCCAAAGCAATTCTGCTTGTTTCCTCTCACTGATAGCTTTGCAAAGGGCTAAGTATAATTTCTTGGATAATAGACTTTCTTCCTTGAAAAAAATCAGGGAATGCATAACAATAAAACATTGTTTTCCAAAAAAGGAACAATGGCAGTAAACTAGAAAGGGAACAACAAAAAAATCAGGTTAAACAAGGAATGAAAAATCAGTATAAATACGAAGATGTTTGTTTAAAGTTCACTGTAAATATAACCATTCCTTTCTGAAACAAGAGTTGTTGCAATTTTTACAATTTCAATGAACTAATCTCCCAGTTCATTCCCCAAAAATGAATATTTAAAAATTAATAACATTCCATCCTTAGAACAATGCAAATGCAATGGTCCTACCATAATTAGGTATAATTTGGGCTGTAGAGCTTCTTTTTTCTCCAAAATGCCCCCATTTGAATCCCACTTATTTGTAAACTACAATTTAGTAAATTAATTTACATTCATTTATTTCTTTTATTTACTTAAAACATTTATATAGCCACCCATTTTTTAATCAACTGGGTGACTCCCGATCAAAAATTAAAACAGCCTATAAACCATATTAAATTTATAAAATTAAATATGATAAAACATTAAAAATAACCTGGTGTCAAGTCAGACTTCCAATGTGCAGAATGCAATAATATCCCAGTAATGGGAGAAAAAGCTAGATCTTCAAAGCTTTAGGGAAGGCTTGGAATCATGCCAAATGTTGGGAGGCAGAGGGTTCCATAGGGCAGGGCCTGCCATGGGAAAGGCACACTTCCTAGCTGCCATCAGATGGCAATATTTAGGAGTGCCTAGGTGTGTGTCCCCCCCTCCATCTGACCTGGTAGAATGAGAAAATGTAATTCTAAACTAAGAAATTATGACAATCCAAAACCAGGATCTTATGCCTACAGTTTGAACCAGGTTTACAATTTTGAGTAAAATTTGCCATAACGTGACAATCTGAATATAATGATTCCTAAAACAGCCACTTATACAGGAACATGTCAAGAGAAATATTGCTCTGGAGGACCTATATCTAGAAAAAGGAGTGCAACATTTTTAGCTAACAATCACCTTTTTGATGGCAGATATCTAACCCTGGAAACAAATTTTAGAAATTAAGGTGGGCAAGTTTTCCAGTTATCTCACCTTATTGTCCAGTTTCCTTGCTTCAACTTCAAGTAGGACTACACGGTTGTCTTTTATTTCTTCTGCACTAATCTGGGTAAATACAGACTAATATTACCGTTAAGGCATTCCATTCTAATAAATTATGGCTATGTCTTATTTTATAAATCAAACAACAGAAAACAAATGGAAGATTCTACGAGATGAACATGTGACATTTCTATCAGTTTCAGAAGCAATAATAATATTTCATGCAGTTGCAAGTAATTTTTTATATTTTTGCCCTGGCTTTACTCAATGAGATTCTGCCTTGTTTTCATCGGAATAAAAGACATATATGCCATCCTATTTGGAACTATTTTAAAAATGTTTTTAATTTTCAAAAGAATTTAGAAAACAAGATTACTATTTAAAAATATAAAGCTAAATCTTGTATGCAGCATCAAGCAAAATAGTATTTGGATTAAAAATATAGCTACCTATTTTTCAGACCAGAAAAATGAAGAAGAAAATGTTGAACAAATCAGGAAAACATAAACAATAAATAGTTTTTAAGTTCATAGAAAAACAGTTTACAAATCTTCAAATGCTCATTTCACAAAAGTAAATCACACTATGCTGGAATGACAGATCATTCATTTCTCTTGCTTATATTGATATACTGGAAGCAGGTGGAAAAGAGAAAAGTAAAAAATAATCAATCAGAAAACTTCTGCTCTGTTTTCATACCATAATTACACCTTTTCCTGCAGGTTTGCCATTTCTTAACAATAAAGGTCTGGTAAGCATCTTGCTAGAAACAATCTGTAAAATACAGAAATATTCAGGAAAAGAAAGCAATTTATTACAATTACCACCTCTAGCAACTGAAGGTTGTTCCAGATGCAATAAATGTTTTATAAGTCAAAAACTATAATCAAATCCATAATATCCACCACTGCCCCCTTTGCTCATTGCTGCTTTTTATACTTCAAGTCTTACATTTAATTTAAATTAAAACTTAATTAGTTTCCCAGTTAAGATGGAATAGAAAATATCGCAGTAAGGAAGATATGAGAGAAGCTACAATATATCCGGGGATAAAAAAAGGAAAATTATATCTGCCTTACAGATCTTCTTGTTTTAACAAATGTTAGTATAAAAAGTCATGATTATTATGGCTCAACTACCAAAGTAATCAGATGTCTCAATGACATCTTCACGCATACTTATTTTTTAACTGCAGTCACAGAATATAACAGCAAAAAGGATCCTTGAAGATCATATAGTCCAGGCATGTCAAACACGGGGCCACGGGCCAGATGCGGCCCGCGCAGGCCACATCCACTCGAGCCCCGCAAGGGCAAAACAAGTCCCGATATGTCATGATATGGCCCGCGATGCGATCGGGTTTGACACCCTCGATCTAGTCCAAATCTCACCCAGTGCAAAATCCACTATTTTATCAGCCGAGTATGTTATACTGAGAGAACGAGTTTGGTTTAAGTGCTTAAGACACCAAGCTAGAAACCTGGAGACTGTGAGTACTACCGGTAGTCTTGACTGAGGCATGAAGCCAGTTCAGTAACTTTGGGCTTGTCATTCTTCCTCAGCCCTAGGAAGGAGGCATGTCAAGCCATTTCTGAAATCTTGTCAAGGAAAGTGCAGGGACATCTTCAGGCAGTTGCCAGGAGTCAAGACTGACTTGAAGGCCTGAACATATGCACTCACACACATTAAATTAGAAAGACTTTTAAGTAGCCTACTAGTTTCATGCTTTTAATTTCTGTTTTGATTTTAAAAATGGTTTAAAATCTTCAAATTGCTTTTAAAGAATATAGTAATTTTAAATGAAAAGGAGGTAGACAATAAGTAGCAATTTCCTCCATTTTCACTGTGTATGTGCAAGGAATAACACATTAATTAATTTTAGCATAAATGGGATTTCAAGTCTTGCCATTTGCTGGATCAAATTGAATGGTAAATGAACAAATTACAATTTCTAGAATGAAACCAACAGAAAGCACAAATTAACTGAAATTATACAAAAATCTGTTAATCAGGCAAGCTGGTTATAACAGAATGTCCCTTCTCAAAATAAAGGTATCTTGTCAATGGGTTTTCGCCTTTTCCCACCCTGGCCAATGTTATTATATTTTAAGTAATGTCCAGAACCCGTTTGCACATACCTGTCCCAGTGTGCATTCAAATTCTCCTAAGAAGTCATCATCGTTCAGCTGAACAGTTGCATTGTCAATGTCAAAAATCCCAAATTTGAGTTTCTGAACTAGTTCAAAATAGTAATCAATCTGGAATTTCTTGGAAAATTTAGGGTTCAAACTGTTTTTGATCCTTTCTGTGCGATCAACCTACAATACAGTACAGTACAATTTTTTTTATTTCTCAAATTTCTGTTTGAGCATTCTGGAAAATGCACTCTCCCCAAGAAATTTAAAGAAAATAGGAGTAAACATGCAATCCCATGCCCATTTATATTAGTATGGAGGAAGGAATAATAAATATGTTTGCCTCCTTGAATAATTCATAAAGCAATAAAGCGGGCATAAAATAATAAATAAAATGATATGCATAAATCTCAGTAAGTATAAATGGATCTACACAGGATTATGCTGAAAATTTTGTAAAGTATAAACAGTACATTTTAGGCATGAAGAAATCTTTTTAAAAAAATCTTTACAATGAAAGAATGCTGACAGATTTTCCTTCGCAAATTGCTAAAATGTAGAGTTTATCAAAAAAAACCTTATTAATCGAATAAATGAAAGTAAATATAGTAAACCCCCAATATATAATACAAATATAATTTTAGACTGCATCAATAATTAAATTCCAAATAAATATGAAAAATGTTATGATACCACTGTTTTTTTTATATTTTTCAGAAGCATTTGAAATATTATGTAAAGTCTTTTAATATAAAATGCAATTTTAGCAAAACCAGAAAATATGTACTTTTAAATTGACATTATTTTATTCTTTGCACAAGACACAGCAAAGCTATCAAGGAACACCTATTCAATTACAAGTAGTCCTCGATTTATAACCATTCTTTCAGTAGCGGTTTCAAGGTATGGCAGTTATTTTGGCCCATTGCCAAAATGTTGTGTTTTATGACCACATAGCATCCCTATTGTAGTCATAAGTCAAAGACTTTTTGTAATAGGAGTTCTTTCACACTTCTTTAACTTTGGGTCATGCACATTCCATCTCCCGAAAAGTCACTCAATTTTCCGATAAAAAGATTTACAAGACACCTGGCATAAGAACTACTATTCTGTTTTTGTGTCAAGAATGGCAAAGTGGGATGCAATCCTATATGTGCAAAATGAATTTTCTAATAAAAGGAAAACAAAACAGAGCACTTCTTAGACGGCTCGAATGTGTAGAAACTGCCATTTGAAATGGTTAATGGTGCATTTTTGTTTTAAAAAAAGGAGTCCTAATACTTTAATAAAGACTTCCTGAACTTGCTATTTCCCAATAGTAAAGCAAACAGACTGTATTAAATAGCCCAATGGCCATTATAACATACCTCATACCATTGCTGTCCACTTGTGTATTGAAGTAGCACACAAAGAGGGTCTGACTTGGAGCTAATATCTTTATCCAGGAGATTATTACAAGAAACAGTCAGTTCCACCTTTGTTACACACTGTGCTGCCATCTGCAACATGGAATGAGAAAATCAATTATCATATGTACCCTGCACATATCTATTAGCTTATTTAGCAAGTTGTACCCACATATAATTTTTGAAGCTATATCCCTCCAGCTGTTATTGTACTTAATGTAACTTAATTTACCATTTAGACTTGATATATCATGCCATGTTATCTACTGCAAAGAATATAACAGATTTATAAATGAGAAAGAAAGTTAGTTCGTATAATTCTGTCTATACCTATTGTGTACTTAAAATATATGTGTCGAAATGAAATCTTATATTGAACTTTTAGTGTGTGGAGTACGTTAGATTAGATCATTTCAAACGATAGATGACATTGTTAGGAATTCTTACACTAGTTTGAGGTATGTAAGGGCTAGTTCTAATATTTAGTCAATTGTTTATCCTGCTTTGAACTGTTTTCAATTATTTATCAAATCTACATCCTATCAAATTTTAAGTATCTCATAGTGATATAAATCCTCCATAACAATGTGTTAAATAAACAAAATAAACACATCATGAATATAATCAGTAAACTTGACTGGAAACCTATAGACTTTTTTGCATGAAACTAAAAAAAACCATATGACATATGGTTTTGATGATTTAAAAAAACAGATTACAGAAAAAAATGTAAACTTTGTAATCAAGAGCCAGTTTCATGTTGTGGTTATCGTGCTGGCCTAAAAACCAGGAGACAATGAGTTTTAGTCCAGCCATAGGCATGAAAGCCATCTGGGTGAGTTTGGGCCAGTCACTCTCTCCCAGCCCAATTCACCTCACATGGTTGTTGTTGTTGTAAAATAGGAGAAAGAGCTATTATGTATGTTTGTTATTTTGAGTTATTTATAGAGCAATAAAGGCAGGGTGAACATCTATATAAAGTGGTTAATTTACATTTTTCACTTATAACTTCTATAAAGAAAATTGGAACCTGCTTCTATATTTTTCTTTCCTTTTTGCACTTTTGTCTTTTTCTATTAGTTCTTGCTAGTTTTTATTTTTAAAAACTTTAATACAATTATGCACATCCACACACATAATACAACCAATAAATTCAGTTTCAGATGCTGCATAGTCATTTTTAAGGGCCTTCCAGAAGAGTTCAGTCTTCAAAATTTCCCAGAACACAATCATGGAGGGGAGCAACCTAGCTTCCAGAAGTCTGTTGCAAATTACAGGGAGCATGATGGAAAAACAACACCTTTCTTTGTATACCCCTCCTCTTATAAATCTGGGATACCATAAGCATTCTTTCACAAGGAAGAAAATGTAGAAAATCTGTGGGCTATTTTGTAATAATATTTAGTCCAGCTAAACGTAAAGACTAAGGAAAAAATACAGCACTGCTATCTGCTAACACTGGGTCCCACAATGTCATGTGATGGTCTAAACCAGAGGTTCTCAATCGGTGGTAAAGAAAGGACTCAGCAGCAGCATAGATGGGACCCATGAAACACTTTTTAAAACAGTAAATTACAAATATCTGTAACCATAATATCTTTTTCAGAAAAAATGCAACCTTATACTTCTGAAGGAGCCAGTTTGGTGTAGTGGTTAAGGCCTCAGGCTAGGAACCCAGAGCTTTAGTTCTGCCCTAGACAGCAAGGGTGACTTTTGACCAGCCACTCCCTCTCAGCCCTAGGAAGCAGGCAATGGCAAAGCACTTCCAAAATCTTGCTAAGAAAATTGAGAGTCTTGTCCAGGCAGTCACCAGGACCTGAAGACATGCATGCACCCACAAATTTCTAAATGAAAGACAAGAGTAAATAGCCAAATAGGTTTTTGTTCCTAACAGTGGACTCCAACTTCCTAAAAGAAATGAGCAGTATCTGAACAGTACTAAATCTTCTCCTTCTCATCCTTTCTCTTGTCACAACCTGCACAGGTAAGGCATTAAGTGGACCTAGCATATCATTGCCTTTGATTCCTCACACACCCAATATGTCCCAGCAGCCACACCTATTGGCAGCTTCTTCTTTTTCCAAAATTATCTACAATATAGATACTAATTGCCCAAAAGCTGTATCCCGGCCTGTAATCTACCACCAACGTATTACGTATTAAGAATCAATAGCAATCAACCTATTTATATAAACTTTCTGTCTCTGCAGTTATTCTCCTACTCTCCCAAACAAACCTTTTCCGTCTTTTATCCCTCGGCCCCCTCCGAGCTCCATTTCTTCTACGTCGACTAGTGTTGCCCAAATTGATGCCCTCAAGGTCCATCATCCCCCGGCCACCCCGACCAAAAAAAAGGATGCAATTCGACCCATCTGGAAGGGAAGACTGTGGAAGGCATACTCGCCAATGTACCGACCTCGAGAGATCACACCAGCCTCCGTGAGCAGAGATCCTTCTTCTCCGGCCTCGCCCAGTTCTGTTCCACGAAGCAATGCAATATAATGCAATGCAATGCAATGCAATGCAAGCTGCAGCGGTAAGGCCGCTCAGGTATTTTAGGGGCGGCGCTTCTGCTATTCCCCCTTCCTCGCTCCCAATTGTGTAATCCAAGCAATTTTCCCAACGTGGAAAGCCAGCCAGTTGTTGGCACCAAAAGGCGCATGCGCTCTGCTTTGCGTCTGTAAACCACTGTAAAGGTGGGTTTTTTTGTTTGTTTTTTAAGATTCCTAGACCAACCAAAATTTTGTGGGATGCTCCTCTTCTCCTGAAAATGATAGGGGTCGCGTGATAGAACTTTGGCAACTCAGCTTCTCCGCGCGTGGAAAGCCAACGTAGTGAAGTCTTTTTCAAACTGGATAACTTTTAAGATTTCTAGACTTCAACTCCCAGAATTCCCCTGCCAGTTGAAAAAAGAAAAAAAAACTAAGTCCGCAGGGAAGAGCCAAGAGAGCGGTGAGGTGCTTGGGAAATCGCAGTTGTGACAGCGGTTGCCAAGGAAGAGCGGAATGAATCCAACTTGAATCTTGTTCCTTCCGGACTTTTTTTAGAAGGGAACATGGGGCTTTTCCGGTGTAGATCACAGAGATGTAAAAATGCTGTGGAGTTAAACAGGCAGTTCCTGTTTCCGGCATATGCGAGGAAAGACTGATTTGAGGAGCGGGGGCGGAAAAAATAGCAAGGAAACGTTTTTGTCATGGCGCTGGGGAGGACTGCAGTGCGACGCTGGCTTCGGAGCTGCTGTTTCTGGGAGACCCGTTTCTTGAAAATGAAATCCGGCTGCAGCCGTCACCTTTCTTTAGGTCATGGAGGGAAAAGGGGAGTCGAGGTATGACTGGTTTATAGGCCCATCCCGTCTTATCCTCTCCTATAATAATAATAGTAGTAAAGTTGGAAGGGACCTTGATGGTCATCTAGTCCAACCCCCTGCTCAGGCAGGAAACCCTATACCATTTCAGACAAATGGCTGTCCAGTCTCTTCTTCAAAACTTCCAGTGTTGGCGCATTCACCGCTTCTGGAGGCAGGTTGTTCCACTGGCTAATTGTTCTAACTGTCAGGAAGTTTCTCCTTAGTTCTAGGTTGCTTCTCTCCTTGCTTAGTTTCCATCCGTTGCTTCTTGTCCTGCCTTCAGGCGCTTTGGAGAATAGCTTGACTCCCTCTTCTTTATGGCAACCCCTGAGATATTGGAACACTGCTATCATGTCGGGGGAGCAGGAAGAGAAGTAATTTGATCTGTATGGGTTAAGGTCGTCGGCAAGGAATATACGAAATCGGAGGTGTCCCCTAATCATCTTTGTTGCTCTTCTCTGTACTCTTTCCAAAGTCTCAACATCTTTTTTACATTGCGGTGACCAAAACTGGATGCAGGGCCCGAGTTTGTTCTGGAAAAGAAGATGATGATGGGTCTTGGTTTAGGGGGAAAAGCGTGGCTCTCTTAAATGTTTTTTTTATCTGCCTTCGCCTTCTCCCCGTTAATTACTCCTTAAGCTTGTGAGGGTGAGCTGTGATACTCTTTTTGCGAGCTTCCTAATTTGCTGAGCGGGAAAAATCCGAAAAATTAGGATAATAAACCTATGGTTTTTCTTTGAGAAAAAAATATGGCATTTTTGGGAATGTTTGCTTTACTGAGAAGCAGGTCATAAAGAGATTAAAAAATCATTCTTACTGACGTGATGCTTTCAAATTGTTCTTAACGTCTATTTTATTCTTGTAGTATTTTGTTCTTGGACAAATATCCCCTTCCCCTGAAGGAGGGAGGGAGGGGAAATGGTTGTCCAAACAACTTGGAGGGTTTCATGGTTTTATTGTTGTTTTATGCCTTCAAGTCAGTGTTGACAACTGCCTGGCTACTTCTGCAGTTTTCTTGATAAGATTTCCAGAAGTGATTTCCCATTGCCTCCTTCCTAGGCTGAGGGAAAGATTAAGAGGAATGACCGGAGATCAGGTGGCTTTGTGCCTAAGGCAGAACTAGTAAACTGGTAAATTCAGGCCACACTTTGACTAGCTTATGTGTGTTTGTACTTATGTTCTCCAAGATGAGTGCAATAGAAAGAATCGGAATCCATATTCTAAAATTTCTTAGAAAACCTTAAACATTGTAAAGTACATGATTAGAATGCCTGCTTGGTTTTAAATACCTATTTTTCATGCATACTAACAGGAGGAAAAGGTAACTGATACTTGAGGTCTTTAAGCTTACAATATTTTGTTTCATTGTAAACAAGATGCCCTGATTAAAATGGTCACAACTGAGAGAGAACCAAAGGTAGCAATGAATTATTTGGGGGGCAGAAATATAGAGTTTATCAACAGAATGAGCTAAAGAGTTGTGACATACAATAGGTAGTTTTTAACACACTGAAAGATGTGAAGTACCATAAAAAACAATGATATTATAGTAAGCCACAATATGACTTACCATAGTGCTCAATACCAATGCTCAGATTCCACCTTTAGCCCACTTTGTGAACATATATGCTTGGATAAGAAAAATTGGCATCAGATTTGTAAATAGCTATGTTGAATTTTTTATTAGGTGTTTGAAAAATCCAGAATTTTCAGAAGAGGGTTTATATTCTCAGCATTGTCTTACTTGGGATACAACACTTATCTAGTAATTTCTCAGTCTGCTATGGTTTGGGCTGATGTGAAAGGTAAGAAAAAATTCTAAAAATGCACAATTGTCAAATCCAATCCTCTATTGCTAAAATATAATCTGATTTTTTTTTTGTTATTAGAGGAAGGACTGAGTATGGCTGTTGGTAAAAAATACAACTTGTTTTCTCTCTGTGTTTTTATTTATAAATCAAATTTATAAAGCCACACAACTCATCAGAACTCTGGTGGCATACAAGTTATATAATACAATACAGTACAAAATGGTACAATATAATAAAACAATATAACCAGGGAAACAACATACCCAGTAGAAAACACACTGAATCCACCTTATCTAAGGCCAGGAGGAAAATCCAGGTCTTCTGTACCCAATAAAAGGATAGCAAGGTCAAAGTTATTTGATCTATGGGGAATATCAAGTGGAAAGGGGTATTTGATGGTTCTGAGGCCTAGCTCTGAAGTGACTCAATGAAGAAAAATTCAGCCTTGCAAATATTTAGATACTCTTTTTGTTTTCTAAAATGAAAAGGGGGAATATCAGCCTGATTCTTTCAATCAATTCAGTATTTTAAAATCCTGAAGGTTTAAGAAATCCATTTCACCCCTCATGCCCTATACAAAAGAGGAGAGTCTGAAAATATTGGACCCATCTTCGGGAGATCTTGGAAACTGCACTATAATTTTGTATGCTTTCTATTAGCACTCTTAAACAACTTTGAAGCTCAGTAATTAATTATATATTTAAATGAATCAGATAGAAGGGATTTATTTAGAAAAATATTGATGAGGTGGAAACTCAGCCATAAGATGATTATTGAGATGAAGATTGGCACAGATATCTAGATTGATATAGAATTTGTTGCTGATAGTTTAAAATGTATATAAAGTGGATTTTTCATATTTTGTTTCTTTACAAAGTTTACCTTTTTGTAAATACATGTATAAAAATCATATTTAACTTATTAACATATTTATTCAAAAACCTGTCATATTCTTCTCTGACTTTGTCCTTTTATATATTGTCTAATACTTATATGTTTCCTTTGGGTCAGAGTCCCTCAACCTTTTGGGGTTTGCGGCCTGGAGCGTGGGGGAGGGGAGAGAGAAGGGATGGTTTTGTGGGAGGGGTAAACGTGCACGCAAGTGGGGCCATGAGCACCTGTGGCGGCGCTCACACGAGTGGGACCCTGAACACCTGTGACACTCACGCAAATGGGACCGCAAATGCCTGCAACGCTCACATGAATGGGGCTGTGCGCACATGTGTGCGTCTGCCAGCCACTCATGCAGCCCGGTGGCCAATAGGCCACGGCCCACAGATTAAGGACCCCTGCTTTGGGTTGTTGTGCCAATAATACAATAGAGCTGTTGATAGAAATGTGTTTTGACTACCATGATGCTACTTCTATTAAAACTGTCTTCTATTCCTGACTTGTAATATTAGTATGTCTGTATGCAATGACATGAAATATTTTTCTATTAAATAATACCTGCTTCACAGATGGGCATATTCACTGAATTCTTGTTTTATTATATCATAAGTTGATGAAATCCTAGATCAAGCAGACTATCTCTATGGAAGTGGAGAAACCCAAAAGCTTTATCAGTTGCTGAGTGAACACAAGAACAGGTACAGTATGCTATTTCAGCATGTTCTAATGGGCTGAGGTTGGCATAGAGCACACAGCTATGATACAAAATCACTAGATATGTGGAAGGGTTGAAATCAGAATTTTAGAATACATTATAGTGGACCTCTTGAGTCCTTTACTCTCATTTAAAAAACAACTTTTTCTTCTAATTGCTTTCAATGGAAAACAAAATACTCAAAATGAAATAATATCACATGGCACTATGCACCGAGCAATAAATGAGCAATAAAACAGTTTGAAGTTCTAAGATCAATTTTTAAATGCATTTAGGAGATTGGGAATTGGTTCTCTGGGTAAATTTGAATATCCCCAGACTTTAATTTCTGGAATTGATTACACTTGTAAAGTACCTCTACTTTCACTAGATTCGGTTCGCTGCAAAATACCCGTTAATTAACAATTATTATAGTCTCATGCAGTGCTGTGTTACTAAATTGTTTTAAATTGTTTTATTTTATATAAAGTTCTCCCACAGAACTATTGTTTGGTAGTAAATGTATAATAAATATGTCTTTACATTGATACCTTACTACGGTACATCATAATCAATACATCCTATTATATATGTTAATATGCAGTGAAAATGCACAAGTGTTGTGGCGTCTGGCACGAGCTTTACGAGACCTTGCTCAGCTTAGTCAAACTTCAGCAGAAAAAAAGAAGCAGCTGGCTTATGAAGCCCTTGATTATGCAAAGAAGGCACTTGAGAAAGACAACACTTGTTATAGTGTACACAAGGTCAGACAAACAAATAATTTACACTTGGTAGAAATTTGAAAGGAAAATTGCAACAATTCTTTCATATCTTAAATAATAAACTTATATTCAATTAATTTAATTAGTATACAGTAATTATGCAGCAATTATCATTTCAAACCAGTCTACCAAATGAACTGAGATCAGAAATTTCCAGAAACTAGCTGCAGTAATATTTCTACTGACTTAATTGTTTTAAAGTAGATACAATATTATTGAAATATTGCAACTAGTGATACATACTAAGATATACTCAAAGGCAAAAGGATGCAGAAGTAGCTGCATGATCCCAAGAAAAGATTCAGTTGCTTTAAAAGATGAAGATACATATAACTTAAGTATCCCTGCATGTTCCAGAGCACCCTTTTGCTTTTAAAACACAAGTGTTGCATAGTGTAAGATAAATCATAGAAGAGTAATTGAACTAAGTTATTGCCAGTTATTTTTTATTTCAAGTTTTAATTTTAAAAGCCTAGAATGGCTTGGACGGTTATAGCTAGTCATGTCCTGTTTGAGTATGAACCTGTCTAGACATTAAAATTCAATTTCTTTTAAATGTCTATTTTTTTCAGAAACCTGTCTGAATGTAGAATGTGGGAAAGGTTCTTCACTCTTTCAAAATTATATAATTTATTCTCTCAGGACTTTTATGTAATCTTTACTTGGTTTAAAACCTCCTTCAGCTCGGACTTTTAAGAAATTCTATGCCATTCAATTTAGTTTTAACTATAGTTCATTTTAGACAGTTAACCACCTAGCATTCCCTATTGACTGAAGCTTCAGTTAACAAATCTTTGTGTAGTATAGTTAAAAATGTTTTATTGACAGTATGATAATTTTATATTGCTAAATAATCTATTCTTTTCATTTAGTGGTATGCAATATGTCTCAGTGATGTGGGAGATTATGAAGGAATAAAGAACAAAATTGCCAGTGCTTTTGTTATAAAAGAACATTTCCAGGTATTTAAAATTATCAACTTTTGTATTAATCTTAACTTGCCACACAAACCTGAACATGATGGAAGAGCAATTTATGATGATGAATGAATTAGAAACTGAAAGGTTTTTAATTGTTGTATTATATATGAATCATTGAATTGTCATTGTCTTCATTAATAGGGAATGCTTAAAATATTTTAATGGATTTTGTCTAACATATACAAAAATACATTTTTGTTTCAAAAATTATCCAAAAATGTAACATTTTTGAAGCCTACATTGGATACATGTAAATATTAAGGAACCAAAGAAGGGTAAGAAAAGGCAGGATGAGCATGAATTTAGAATGATAGTCCTTTATTTTTCCAAAGTCTTGCCATTCTTCTTCTAGAGGCGGTAATTTATGCTTGCTGCATGCTTGCTAAGGGACACAGTTCTAGTCCCAGGAGCCTGACAACTTCTGTAGTTTAGGTTTTACATTTTTATCCTTTTCAGTGTAGTTAATAAACTACTTTGTTTTAGGGGGTGTTAAAATAACGAACATAAGGAGCAGTTTAAATTTTTCAAAGCATAATTTTATGAAGTAGGAAATTAGCATTTATTTGTTTAATTAATTTTTAAAATATAGAGCAGAAAAGACTAACTCATCTCAATGTATTTGTTTATTTGGCCATTTTCCCCTTAATCCATGCTTCAAATGTTTGTGTATGGCTTGTATTAAGTTCACTAAAGCTCAGCCATATTACATGTTTTAAGAATTCACTATTTCTAATGGTCTCAACTTTTTCCTGCATTATTAGAGATCTTTTATGGTCCATTTCTCTTACAGTACATAATAGTTAAAGTAAACTCCATGAGATTACCTATGTCCTGGTTAATAAGCTCCTTTGAAGTAGATAAATAAGTTAAGATACAAAATGGAACAGTTTGTCTCATTTTCATCCTGGAGGTGATTTTTGGTGTTCCAGTGGTATCAAGAATATAATAAACCACATTCTCTTTTAGAAGATGTACTTCTTAGAATACTTGAAATACTTGAATTAGGTTGTTGAATGGACAGATATAAATCCTAGAGAGCACCTGTTGACAGTTGTATATCCCTGATTATAATTTCTTCCATATTTCCTTTTACCTTCAACTATATCTTTCAGAAGGATATTTGTGTTTTCAAATATAGTTTTGTGAGCTTGAACAGAGAAAGTTGGATGCCAGCAAACTTAACTTAATGTTAGCTTTCAACCATCAGGATGTAAATGTGATCTGTACAAGCTACAAATAGATATGTGCACTAAATATTAAGGATATTTCTCCTTAAACCATATGAAATTCATTACTTTTTTCAGACAAAGATATGCAAAATGTAATTTCATTATTGCTAGGGATTATGTAAGGGGGAAGGTAGGAGTTATGGAGTAAATATTAAGCAATGATGAATAAATGCTTTTGTGGGTTTTTTTAAACAGAAAGCAATTGATCTGAATCCAAAGGATGCTACTTCACTTCATCTTATGGGCATTTGGTAAGACAATCTTTCTAAACAAAATTATATTTGAAATGCCAACATTTTTGTCTGATAATGTGGAATGTGAAGTAATTGTATAATGTTTTTAGTATTTGCAATAAGTTCCTGAACAAATGAACTACCCTAACAGCATTGTTTTATAATATATGTAACATTATGTATAAATTTCAGCAATATGTCTCCACTAGTTGTGTTTTTAAAACATTGTATTTGATCTATCCTCTTTTCCTTCTAATTAAGATATAACAGTATCTCTCACTTGATCCTTCAGGTCTTCTAAGGTACATTCATTCCCACTGTAATTTGGTCTATTGATCCTTCCTTCAGTGATTACTACATTTCAACTTTTGTTAGCCCTAGCTAATATGGCAATCATAAGGGATCAGGGACTTGTATATGATAGTATTTGAAATATCACATATTTCCCCACTCCAGTTTTTACCTAATGGTTAAAGATTGCATTTATTATTCATTATCATTTACTTTCCTGATCAAGTATCATAAGTGTTGTCTCTCGCTGTAACCTATTGACTGATTTATATCCTAGGTGGCAATATTTTGCTCAAAACCTTTTTTAAAAGGTCTTCTTTTCTTCCCTAATGTTGAGAAGCTCCAAACTAGATAGCACCACATCTTAAAGATCTGCAAACACAATGATTAATATGCTTGTCTTAAAGGGCTAAGTAAGACACAATGAAACAGATACAGGCTTTGATTTGTTAGTCATATTATTAGCAGTTTGAGTATTGGCCAAGCCTTATCCAAGTAAATGAAGACTTTTACAATTCAGCTTCAGCATTCTTTTATGAATAAATCTCCCCCAACTTCTCTAAGCATACTCTTGTACACTTCAGGTATTTTTCTCTAGACTTTCTCAAAACATTCTTAGTAAGCAAAACTTTATTTATTTATTCATTCCATTTCTATAGCTGCCCATCTTGATTCAGTTAGTTCTAAAACCATAAAAACAGTAGTTACAAATTATTCATGCAGGCAACCAAACATTATCATAACTGCATAAAAATTAACAGTGCAACACAATACAATATGATGTGTGCTAAAAGCTATGGCAAATCTACACAGCATACTAAAAAGCAGAGACATCACCCTGCCAACAAAAGTGCGTACAGTCAAGGCCATGGTTTTCCCAGTTGCAATGTATGGCTGTGAAAGTTGGACCATAAGAAAGGTTGAGCGCAAAAGAATTGAGGCCTTCGAACTATGGTGTTGGAGAAGACTCCTGCGAGTCCCCTGGATTGCAAGGCGATCAAACTGGTCAGTCCTAGAGGAGAAGGCCAGATCCTTAGAAGGTCAGATCCTGAAGTTGAAACTCAAATACTTTGGCCACCTAATGAGAAGGAAGGACTCACTAGAGAAGAGTATAATGCTGGGAAAGATTGAGGGCAATAGAAGAAGGGGACGACAAAGAATGAGGTGGCTGGATAGAGTCACTGAAGCAGTAGGCGTGAGCTTAAATGGACTCCAGAAGATGGTAGAGGACAGGAAGGCCTGGCGGAACATTGTCCATGGGGTCGCGATGGGTCGGACACGACTTCGCAACTAACGACAACAAAAAAACTACATATCTTCTTAATAGATATTTCTTCCATCTATCTTCAACCCTGGCTAAGGATCATCTAGTCAAGTGTCCCCACAATTGGGTGTATTTGTTCCTCTTTGGCATTTTTCTTCAGCAATTCTTGAATGCTTTGGTGAGTCTTATCCTAATCTCACCCAGCATCCCAAAAATCTTAATTAAATGTTCAATCCATCTGTAATTTACCAGCCACTTTTAATCTGGACAACAATAATTATTCTGTCTCCAACAATTATTCAAATAGCTAGTCTGTTTTAGCAACTGTTGTATGTTAACTGTCAGCCTCATCTTTCATTGATCAGTTTCTTCTCTCTAATCTTGACTTGTTGTCCTGGAGGTTTCTAATACTTTATGCCACCTTTATACCTGCCTTTCCTCTTCCACTGAGAAGCTAAATTAATCCCATTCTTATAACTTACCCAGCAAGCATAGCATAGATCCAGAAGGGAATGTGTTTGGCTTACTTTCCCTAGTCTCAAAATCACTTTAAAGTAAATATTTATATACTTATCTAACTAGCCAAGTCATGATGTTTGGAAATAAAAAAAAAATAGTTTTCATATAGAAAAAAAACAGCCAGTGAGGCCTTTTTTCACTTAATTGGTATATAACTTACAGCCTTCTCTAGTTGCTCTTTAGCAGTGATCTGAAAGTATAGTAGTAAGTTAGGCATACACCTTTCTAGAGTTGGGTTAAAGTTAGACTTCACTGACCTCCTCTAGTCATGTGATTTTAAATATTGTGACCTTAGGAGATATACTTAAATACATTTTCCTTATGTTACAGGTGCTACACATTTGCTGATATGCCATGGTATCAGAGGAACATAGCTACTGTTTTATTCTCAACACCACCTAGTTCTACCTATGAAGAAGTATGTGTCCCACTAATATTTTATATAGCTTCTTCTTTTTTGATGTATTATCCTTTAAAACAATGAAAGAAAAGCAGATGGAAAGGTTAGTCGTTATAAGCTGTGAGACTATAGTGTCAGGCAGTATATTTTTGGATAAATCTTGAGATTCTGAAAAATAAATGTACCATCTATTAAATGACTAACAACTTATTGATATTATAGTATAAAAGCTATTTCATAAAATACATAAAATAAGTTTAATTACGTTTGTAAATAAATATATCTTGAATATAAATTATAAAGCATAGCATTCCCTTTTCTCAACAGTATTTCTTAGAAAACACAAGTTACATTGCAGTTATTGAAGAATTTTAATTGAAATGGAAGGATTTGGATTACTTTAATAGTATTCTAATGTTAATATTAATGTCTTCTAGGCATTACAGTACTTTCAAAAGGCTGAAAATGGTAAGTTATGTAAGAAAGCATATCGCACAACAATTTTGAAATCAAAATTAAAAGTATAAAAAAGTATTAAATATTTATAGCATATAAAACAAGGATATAGATAAATGAAAGTTCTTAAAATTCTCTTTGCCTATATCTAATGATATATCTACAGAGGTATCAATGTAGTGTTAAAAAATTAGCATCTCTAGTCATTAGGGAAATACTCAATTTATAAATTAGAAAACACATAATGTTTCAAGAGTACTGAAACTGAGTATTGAATATGCAACCTTTTAATTACACTATTTAATACACCATCCCAAGAGCGTGTTACGAGTTTATTATGTTAAAACAAGCATTTCTTCTTTGTTTATAAAAATGTTTCTATTGATCATGAGAAGATAAAAATTATTTAAAACCACTTATTTATACATTATAAAGTGCTCTGAAGAGGAATGTGAAATGTTTCAGTCATAAACGAACTTGCATCAGAATTTGCATTATAAAAATGTATATTGAAGTGATTTTCATATTGAGGAACAGAAGCAAAGTAATTTTCAACTTTAAAATGTGTTGAACAATTTAATATGAATCAGATATATAGATTTAATACAGAATGTAGATCTAGGGATATGAAATGAAAACATTACAGTGCAGATAGAACCAAATATCCTTTATCACCCAGTAAAAAGTAGCACTTAATCTTTCTTTTCTATATATATATATACTGAGATTATGCTTAACTTTTTAAAATGTTAGAGGCAAATAAGCTTTACATTATAAATTAAAAACCAGAAGTTTTTTGTTTGTTTTTATTTCTGTAGTTGAACCAAATTTCTATAGTAAAAACTTGCTGTTCTTAGGAAAGACATACATCAAATTAAATAATAAAAAGATGGCCCTTCTCTGGCTAACAAAAGCTAGAGATAGGCTACCACATACAGAGGAAGATAAGCAGGTAAGCTATTTTCACAGTCAGATACGTATATAGATATAGAAAAAACATTTTTAAGTATTCTTGTGCTAGAACACTTACTGAACCTACATAAGTGCTTTCATTAGCTTCACACTGTAGCCTAAAGCTGTGTTTCCTGATCTTGGTAATATATTGTCTTACTTTCAGAACCAACCAGCCAATATCGCCATTGCTGAGAGTAATCATCTCAGGGGTACTGGGATCTTGACAGCTTTAATTTAAGTTTAATAAATTATTAATCTAAAGAAATCTTGGAAATGTATATTGAAATAAGTCATATTTTTTTTATGAAACATTAGATTGGTAACCGACTATAAAATGATTATAGAAATGTTAGATCTGGTGTATTATGAACATTGTTAATAAGTATTGTTAATGTTTTTCATCAAAGCTAAGTTTTACGATTGATGGTTAGAATAATTTCCTGTAGATTTCTTTCTATCCCTTTTTCAGGGAAAAGAATTGAATGGGTTGAAAAGGATTTCATAAACTTGATATGGTACTCTAGTAGGGTTCCACTGTACTTCTTTGTGAGAATTTTACCTGGAAGAGTGGCTTGTCGGTTTTAATTTATAGCAGCCCTGTGGTAAACTGATTTGAGTGATGGTTATTGACTCAAGTTTGTAACTAAGCATAAACTTGAAACCAGCTCTCAGTGCCCAATGTTTGTTTGTTTAACATCTTTGTATACCAATTTGTATACCAATACCACTTTGTATACCAATGCAATAAAGAAAAACTCTTTGCTGTTCACATTAAAAAGAAATGCAGAAAAAAACCCCATACAAAAATAAAAACAAGGGTGTTTTTTTAAGATGGTACTATCAAACCTGGGGAAGGCTCAGCAAAAAAGCCTGGCCTTTGAGAAATGCAGTAAAAAGAGAGCCAGTCTGATTTCCAGAAGGAGGCTACCTTCACATTGCATCAGTTTCTATCTGATCTATTCCTGGAGATCAATGTCTGCATAGACTGCTAAACTTTTGGTCCTCAAATGTTATTGAACTTATCCAGTTTCTTCACTGTAATCCTCTATTTTCTTAAAAAATAACCAAAGGCAAATTAGCAGAACAGAATGAATTAACACAACTATTTTTACATGATTTGCATGCTGTATCAAATAATTTTTTTCACTTCTATTGTTCCAGGTACAAAAAGAAGCTTTGGAACTACTAAATTCTATATGACACGATTACTCAAAATATATGAACTGATGAACTAAGAAACTAAGCAGAAAGCTAAACATTATATTGTGGTTCAAATTGGTATATGAAGAAAAGAACTTTTAGAGAATAAATTCCAGATTTTGCTGACATTTCCATCTGCATCTATTAATCCATCTATATACATGTCCAAAATGGAGACAAAAAATCAGGAAGCAGTTATGAAATTGACAAGTATTCAGAAATTTCAATTTTAATTCCTACTTTTCTTGTTTAAACTGTTATTTCAATCATTGTCTGGCATATGAAGATATGGTTTTAGATACTTCATTTGGATAACTGCACTGTTTTTGTTTTGGAGAATTTAGGACAGAATATGCTTGTTTTTATATGTCAAAAGGATAATTGGTTAAGATATAATTATAAGAATGTGGTTAGAATGCAGTATTGCACGCTTACTCTGCCCACTGCCAGGAGTTCAATCCTGACAGGCCAAAGGTTGACTCAGCCTTCCATCCTTTCAAGGTTGGTAAAATGAGGACCAAGATTGTTGGGGGCAATATGCTGATTCTTTAAACCACTTAGAGAGCTGTAAAGCACTATGAAGCTTATATAAGTCTGAGTGCTATTGCTAATGCTATTGTTTACCCTTAAGACGTAAAGGTACTTTTAAGCACTATGGTGCTCATCTTACATTCTGGCTTGCAACCAATATATGAATAATTTTTGAGCATTTTGGTTTCTGGCAAGGTTTAGTTGCAGCTTCCTTGATGCCTTTCACATCTTAATCATATAGTTTCATAGAGGTGAAATCTGCTGCTTTTAAACAATACCCTTCATTTGCAACAGGGTACTCTTAAAATAAAAAGTACTTCTATATGTAAAAAAACACCAAAAAACCCCATAAACAAATATTAAAATGAGAGAAATAAAAATTCAAAAACAGTATAGCTCAGTCTTGAAACACAATATTAAACTATATAGATTGTTAGGTCAATAGAGTCAACTCATAGGCAGAGAGCAAATCAGCTCAAGAATTTAAAACTAGGATGACAATTTTACTGTAAGAGTAAGATCATACTTATACTTCAATATGAAGAATTCTAAATCATGCAAATAACTAATATCTACCTAAACGGTTCTCTTTAAAATTTTTTATAAAAATCCCTTTGTAGATTTGGAGTCGTCTAGGAGACATTTGAATCCTGAAAATAAGTCAAGAATTTTGGGTGCTGTTGATGTATCTGCATCAAATAGTAAAACATTTTTTAAAAAAAAACACTATATTTTTTATAGCAAAGAGCTGACCCTATATGTTAAAAAGTTGAAAGTTTTAAGCTATCTCCAAAGCCTCTGTGCCTATAAACTTAGCTGTGCTTTTTATATTGTAGTTTGTTTGTTTTTGTTAGTTGTGAAGTCATGTCTGACCCATCGCGACCACATGGATGACGTTCCTTCAGGCCTTCCTGTCCTTTACCATCTTCTGGAAGTCCATTTAAGCTCACGCCTACTGCTTCAGTGACTCCATCCAGCCACCTCATTCTCTGTTGTCCCGTTCTTCTATTGCCCTCAATCTTTCCCAGCATTAGGCCCTTCTCCAGTGAATCCTTCCTTCTCATTAGGTGGCCAAAGTACTTGAGTTTCAACTTCAGGATCTGGCCTTCTAAAGTGCAATCAGGGTTGATCTCCTCTAGGACTGACCGGGTTTGATCGCCTTGCAGTCCAGGGGACTCGCAGGAGTCTTCTCCAGCACCATAGTTCAAAGGCCTCAATTCTTTTGCGCTCAGCCTTTCTTATGGTCAGACTTTCACAGCCATACATTGCAACTGGGAAAACCATGGCCTTGACTATACATACGTTTGTTAGCAGGGTGATGTCTCTGCTTTTTAGTATGCTGTCTAGATTTGCCATAGCTTTCCTCCCCAGGAGCAAGCGTCTTTTAATTTCTTGGCTGCAGTCCCCATCTGTGGTGATCTTGGAGCCCAGGAAGTTAAAATCTGTCACTACCTCCATTTCTTCCCTATCTATTTGCCAGGAATTGAGAGGGCCGGATGCCATGATCTTCGTTTTCTTAATGTTGAGTTTCAAGCCAACTTGTTAGTTACCACCTAACTCCTATGGCAGTGATGGCGAACCTTTTAGAGACCGAGTGCCCAAACTGCAACCCAAAACCCACTTATGCATCGTTGGGTGCCGGGTGGGTGTGGCCCATTGGGTGGGTGTGGCCCATTGGGTGGGCGTGGCTGCGGTGGTAACAGCAGACTGGGTGGGATTAAAAAGTTCAATCAATCAATTCCAACTTTGCAAGACCTTTTTTTTCCCCCGTGAAAAGTTGAAATTGACTGATTGAACCTTTTTTTCCCCCACACGGCAATGAAGATCTAAAGCGAAAAGGTTTTATAAAACCCAGCTGAAGGCCAAAGACTGGGACGACAGCACGCGTGCCCACAGAGAGGGCTCTGAGTGCCGCCTCTGGCACCCGTGCCATAGGTTCGCCACCACTGTCCTATGGACAACCTTCTCTTAAATCCCAACATGTGTATGAGAAAGGAACTTCTAAGTATCTGTTGCTTTTCTGGAAAATTATAAGGAAAAAATGACAGCGTGGCCATATAACGATTAGGAAAATAGCCTCTACCTTCTCCTTCGTGGGAAGGTAAATCAGCAAAGGCAAATCCGCATCATAACTTATACAGAAATTGCTTTTGAAAGAATTGGGAAAATGCCTTTTACTTTTAAGCACCTACGTGTAAAACTATGCTAAAGAAATAAAAATATAGAATTGTTAATATCACTAACAGCATCTTAGAAGACATTCAAGTAGAAAAATACATGCAAAAAAGGCTCAGTTCTTATTTAGAAGCAACTTTTTGTTTAACACTGGTTAACTTTTCCTATTCTAGAAAATACCTTGGTACAGTATTACCTGTGTGCCAATTTATTAGCTGAGAAATCCTTCCTGCAAAATCTAAATTTATTTTAAGCTTGGAAGAACATTTGATTTCTCTTTGTTTCTACTTCCCCTGCCCATTTAAAGTGCATAGGTTCTTGTCTGTTTCCTGCCTACCAGAGAAATGGGTACAGTTACTGAAGGAATAAATATTTCCCATGGTCAGAAAATTGTGAACATTTTGACATGCTACAGATTGTTGTGGGGGGGGGGAATATTGTTTGTAAATTGGTTTATTTTTGTAAGCCGCCCAGAGTCACTGAGAATGAGAGGGCAGCCATATAAATTTTCTTAAATAAATCACATTTAGTCAAGTTTCAGAGAGTTCCAAAACATATTTGGAAGATGTTGGTACATATTTTATTATTCACAGGAAGCCTTACTTTTGAAAATATTGCAAAGGGTTTCATGAATGCAATACAGCAGCCCAACCATTGAAACATTTGCTCATTAAAACTAGCAAGGTGGACTTTGGTTATCCCATTTAATCTTAGTAACATCTTTCTCAGGCATCAGTTATTTTTTTTTCCTCTCTTATAAAACTGCTTGGGGAAGTCAAGGCATCTTTTTGAGCCTTTTTATTAGAGAGATGGAGATAGAGATGGAGAGATGTACAAAAGCATATAGATGCAATACATGGGAATCTGGGTCCATTCTGAATTATCCATATAAATTCTGAGTACTGTTGATTTCAGGAAGAGTGCACTTACACCTCCTTTCTTAAATACTGAAATCTTTAAGTATATCCTTTTTTACAAAAATACAAACAAACTAGCTAATCTGGTGGAGATGGAAGAGATATTTTTGAGATCTACAGAGGTTAAATACCTATCTACTTGGATTTTCTAGATACAACTTGTTTATCTTCCTTGGTAGACAAAATACTCAATTTCTTTGCCATTAGGAAATCATACAAGAAATCACATAGTATGATTTCTTTCCTTTTACAGCCAGTGAATCAAGGTTTGCTAAATTGTGCAAAAATGGGCAAAGTAAGATATTCTGTAAAAAGTATGTTATGTAATACCCTGCACCTATGAATTGCACTTAAGTAAATTTTATTGCAGTCATTGAAACCTGAACTCCAGCTGGGGCTATGTTCATGGAAATCACTCATTGATAAACTAAGAATATGTGCACCTTGCCTATAGTCTTGCCAGCATGGAAAAATGACCATAGCACATTTGTCCAACTTTCTGTGACATACACTTTTTTTTGGGGGGGGGGGGTGTTTGAAATGTTACTCATTTCCTCTGATTTTCCAGATATAAAAATATTGCTAAATAGAGGCCTTTTTTCTTCCTAATCCACTAAATCAATGTTTATGAACCTAAATATTTTAATATTGCACACTGTAATTCTTAATTTCAGAAGTTTCCCTTCTGATGGTTGGAATTGGGTTAAGTATTCCTTTCATGACTGCACATGACTCGAGAGGTTAGAACATTGGGTTGACGATCAGCAGCACTTGCGTTTGAGACCTGTTGCTGCTATGGGGCAGGGTGAGCTCCCGTCACATACTCCAGTTCCAGCTCCTACTGAACCAGCATTTCAAAAGAGGGTGACAGCTTTTGGCAATGGAAGCACTTTGGTGCTTCCAACACAGAAAATATCACTGCTATTAGCAGCAATTAGCTGAAGGGTGCATAATGTAAAAGGAATGAACTGAGCCAAGCCAAAAATCTGTATTTAATCATTATTGCCCTTTGTCACATTAAAATTACAGTTGGAGTCTGGCAGTCTCTGGAACTATATGTGGCTTTATGTGTTCTGGTTGTATACCCCTGGCTTAATGGATATTCTTATTAATAGTGATACTGCATAAATAATATCTAATAGAGATTCTTCTGATTTGTTAAATTACCAGAAAAAAATTGCAAAACATAAAATGGAAGAGAAAGTAAAGCACAGTCACTATCATTTACCTTTACTTACCTAAGGCTCCCCTTGTTTAGCTCTCCTAAATTCCAATACAACTGGCTTTGAAATTTTGTTTTCATCTTTGCCCATTTTCCCCAAATAAACTTATAATATAAACTTAAACAAGCATTTCATTTGTATTCTTTTCTCTTTTTTTGCAAAATGTCCTCTGAATAATAGACCAAGTAAAAATAAGCAGAGTATATTTTGTGATGCACTGTGTTCTTTATTAATTACTGATTTACAAGATTAACTGCAATGGTTTTCTCAGTCATTCAATAGTGCAAATAATAGTGTTTCTGTTGTTCTGAATGTTGAATTTAGGTAAAGCATTTCTTTCTTTGGATACTTTTTGAAGTTTTTTTCTTTGTAAACTAACATAATTCAGGTGATTCCAAATACAATTTTCTCCAAATCTTAGGGTATTTTTATTTTAAGGCGCCTATGTATATTGTGAGAGGGCATTATGACGTTAAAAACATATTGATCAAGGGGACTTATCACTGAAGGCCCATTAATTCAGTGTTTTTATCAAAGCATTCTCAGGTTAATATCCATGAATAATAAAGTGTAACAATATGTAGAAAAATAAGGTTTTGGTAGAATTCAACTGCTATATTGAGAAATGAATAACAGCAGAATCATACTGCATTTATACATTTTTTGCAGTTTGATATGTTACAGAAATGTTAATTCTAGGAAATTTATTTTGTGTGTTTACAAAACTGTAAGTTTAATGGAATTTACAATGAGTAATGAATGCATGATACAATGGTAATTTAAAATGTTAATCTAGTAAGG
>NW_015386502.1:143466-151637 GCF_001527695.2 Protobothrops mucrosquamatus | reverse complement strand
ATATATATATATATATATATATATATATATATATATATATATATATATATATATATATATATATATATATTACACTTAATGACAAAACCTAGCCTTTATAAAAACAAATTTTAGAGATGTTTAGGAACATCTGGATTTATTGAAGTTAAAAATGGATGAGAATAATGAACACTATTAAAAATCAATTCAACTATGCAAGCTTTTGTGACTATTTTCAATAGGGGTCTCTAAATCCATAGCAAAAAATAAAAATCCATGAGCAGAACTATTCACATTACTTTTCATATCCTACTAAGTTTCAAATTAGTTTATCCTATTGTGGAAAAGCCGGTAAAATACCAGACTCGGACAGAATATGTAAGCAACTTTTATTTTTTCTTCAAGATTACTTATTGTTCTCTTGGAAATAACCCAAGATAGTATGTAAACAATTTTTAATGCTGATCAGTGAGTTAAAATAGTCTGTTCAGCTTCTGTTTGTGAGTCAGAACAGTGGCACCAATATCTTAAATCACATTCATTTTACTGTACATTACTCTTGTGCAAGTAATAAAGGCTTTACCTATGACCACAGCTACATACACGTAGCAAAGAGGGCTAACAGCTATAACTTTTTAAAGAAATTAAGCTGATAGAATTATATTCTATCACCTCAAAAAGCCAGCAGCATTTTTCTACATAGTGAAGATGTATTTGGCAGAAGCCTTTTAACACCTTTTATATCAGCCATGCAATAGAAAGAACCTTAGAGATGTTGCATAAATTAGAACACAGAGCAGTCTGTACATTTCTGAAGTCAAGAATGAAACTCCTGATCCTCTGAATGGCTGTGATGTTTTTAAGTTTAAAGCTCTATAAAACTAGAGCTGACTATTGTTTATGTGCATGCATACAGATATATACAGATATATATATATATATATGCACACATTTTAAAATAAAGACTTTCTGTTTCAATTTCATTCTGGCCGATCTCTGAGGGCAAAATAAATAAGTAGAGAAAGTAAAAGTTTTTGCATATCTTTGTGGAAGAACAGAACTGCCTTTTAAAAAGATTTCCAGAAAAACTGCTGTACAGAAGAGACGGCTTATGTACAACTAACTGCAATTTAGTTGCTCCAGCCTATCTGAAAAAAAATGAAAGCTTCACTTTTATGAGTCTTACTCTTGTCCAAATCCTTCTGTCTCCTCAATTGCAAAAAGCAATTTTTCTTTCAGCTGTTCATAGCTTTTATAAGGCGGTAAATCTAAACGATTAAAACTGCAGAGAAAAAAGAAAGAAAATGTTTATTTTCTATTTTATTCTATCTCATAAGATCGCATCATTAGTTTAATGGTGCAATAATTTATCATTTTACATCTTAAGTACTATCAGCTCTCACATTTTAACATTTCTCTCCACTGATCCAAACAATATCAAGAAAATTCTGAAATGTGCATTACAGATTAGCAATTTCCACAGTTTTCATAGCTCAGAAGTATATATTTCTTGGCCAAACAAGTATAGTGTTATCGACAGAGCTTCCTCTGCTTATTTGTTCTTGTATTTTTCACTTACCATGCACAGAGAAACATTTTGTCTGGCTGGCTTTAAAAACCTACCTCTGGTACAGAAAAAGATTGTTTTAAATCTATCTCTTGATAACTGCACAAAAGAACAACTTTGGTGCAGATTACTGTATATCTCTAAATATGACAATGCCTGGCACTTGAAAGAGCTCAATAGAATATATACAGTATAGCAAAAAAAATAGATCACTTTTCTGTTTTAACTCACCACGTGTGACTTCTTGGTAACCAGGTTTCCTTCCCAACCTTTTCAACACAGAATTTCTGAGGACCGTTGCTTCCTGAAAAGAAAGAAAAAATCCTTTTTGTAGTAACCACGAAGAACTTAATGACATTTTAATATTTCAGAGAAAGTGTTGCTTTATAAGATACTACTTAAGAATTATTTACACTGATTAGTTACCCATGAGCTCTGCAAATCCTCCCAGCGGTAACCGGCAAGTACCAGTGACAAATTGCATCAGTCTCATACGGACTTCATTGTCAGCTTCTTTTATGAACTATAAACAGATGTAAAAGAAGTATTCTGAAATACCAGCTAATTAAGAATTAATTATTTTTGTTATTACACTTGTCTCAACTTTTTCTACTAAAGTAAACAGAATGCAAAATGCAGGAGAGTTGTGTAACACAAACAAAACACCCCATCAAAGAATTGAATACCATTAACAACATATCTGTACAATATAAACCTCACATAACCCAGGAATACACTACATAATAATGCAGTTACAACACATATCTCACAAAAATAAAAAAAATAGCTCCCTGATAAATATCTGCAGAACTAAGATTATCTTATTATATTATACAATTTTATATTGATCTTTATTTATTTGACCTGTTTTCTAAGTTGTTGTTGGGGATTTAGCATTTCAGATGTCAAATATGCTGTAGTGTGTGCATGACTTATGTGATGGTTTCCTCTTGCCAACAAGTACTGATACTATAAATATAATTTACATTTAAGGTATAGATGATGGCAGTCACACAGGGAAAACTGTGCGCCTTCTTAAGTTCATCTTTTCTTTGTTTCTTTGTTCCCCTTTTGATATTATCATTTCAGCAGCTGGAAATTGCAATTCTATTTTTTCTTTTTGGCAGTCAGCCAAGGAGAAAAAAGTAAAACAAAGTAAACTTTTAAATATTAGCAGAAGGACACTGTCCAACTTCTTGTCTGCCTGCAAGCCTAGGTTCAGGCACACATGACAAATTTACAAAAGAATATTTATTTTAAAATATTTTTAAATTAGCTCTTTAATGGGCTGACTGGAATTATTTTTTTATTCTTATTATTCAAACAGGTAACTTATTAAAAGAGTTGTGTGAAAGATAAAAAAAAGTCCCATCCTCACCTTTCATCAGAATAGATATTCTAAGGAGAAAGCTTCCAAATTTGGAGGGTCAATAGATGGACAACAAAGGCTTAAAGTTTTCAGCCTAGAGTTTGTCCAGATACTTGCAGCTCTAAAAAGTTGTCCTGTATCTAGTGTTTCATAAAGCCAACTATCTTAATACTGTTTTAGTTTAGGATCTGAGTTTAGTACAAAATGGGTCAGGAAAACATTTCATGTTTGAAACAAAATACAGGTATGCATGTATTCATGCATTCCCCTAATTTCTTACAAGTGCTTTAAATATAAACCCTAATTCTGACTGGTTCTGAGGTAAAATATTAATCCTTATTTTAAAAATATATTTTTATAGTTGAAAAATATAGCCAAGGTATTTTTAAAAGCTGTCAAGATGAGCCTAGAGAAAGTTTTAATTGGGACATTGGGTTCACAGCCCAAGTGAACCCAATTTTCAATATTTTTGGAACAGATTAGGAAACACATTCATATGTTCTTTAAGTAGAAAATAAAATTTATTGCTCTGTCCAAATGCTTCCATGCTTGATGTCTTCACTTTGAAAAGAAATTAACATTCAATTCCATCACTACAAAGCAGAGTTGGAAGCTTGAAGAAACCCTTTGGCAATCTTTTCACTATGACACTCGGAGACAGTAAATTGAGAATACAAGATTATTTCAGAAAAATGGGAAATATCAATTGCATTGAAGAAAATCACCTAAATCTTTGGGGACTTCTGAAAATTACTATAGTAATCATACATCATGCACATATGAAAAATTCTTGCAGATATCAGGAATTTAAAAATTTTACTTTATTTGAGAATTTTTTAAAAAAATATCCCATGGTCACCCATTTTATGTTTGCTGATTCTCTGAACAAATAAAGTATTTATACCTGCCAGAACCACATTATTTGTTTGCTATTTCTTGTATAATGGCGATAAACAGTGTTTCTTTGCCAGTCGGCCATATCGACCTCTTGCATACCACAAAGCATAACCTAGAAAAGGTCACAAAATTTAAGATAACATTAGCTTGAGTTTTTTGAAATATAAATTAAAATATTTTTCAATATACTATTTTTAGCACTTCAAGATCTATCTGCTTTGCTTATTTACTGAATACGGATATAGCTGTCTACTTGTATTAATCCTCTTTGTAATATTTTAATTTAGAAGAATTTTATCCACTACAGCTGAAAAATCCCACCTCCAGTTCTTTTTCATCAAAATACTGTAACCATTGAAGAGGAACAACTTCATTGAATCCATCCAGGAAAGCTTTGGTTTGTTCTTGTACTCCTCGTGAAAATCGCCACTCTGCCATTAAACTAAAACAGAAGAAATTTTATAACTCTGAAAATAACATTCTTTATTTTAAAGCATATTATAACAATTTGAATAAACCCCCAAGACTCCAGAATTATTATTTTTTAAGACTGCATTCATAGCATTACTGATTATGTGCCATCAAGAGGGGGTTAATTCTTAGCAAGCATAGAAGTGAGATTTTCTCCATTGCAGTTTGCCCTTAACCTGGTCCTTCAAGTCTTCCAACATTGCACTATTGTTCCAATGTATCCCATATTAATATTAGTTCTTTGATCAACGTAATCTGACCATTAACAATAAAAATTTACAGCCGGAGCTCTAGCTATAAAAACAGAATTTAGGGCCACATGAAAAACTGGGCTACCCAACTTGTATATATTATATACATATACTATATAGAATCGCTATGCAGAAGAGCTGCACTCATTTGGGGCTATTCTATATTTTGGGCAATTCCTTTTTCACAAAGTCTTGGGATAAAGAAAATCCTTTTTGTCCTCTCACATATAGTTCTTAAAGTCCATCACGCTTTGGCATTGAGAAAATGCCAAAAATTATACAAAACATTTTTAATATAGAATACTATGTATAAAACAAATCTATCCTCCTTTATTTTACTCTATCCCCCTACCCAATATATTCTTCTTTGTTTTCTTCAGTGACAAGTAAATTTGATCCTCCTGATTTCAGCTCATGTGAAGTAACCTTTCCTAGCAGCTCCATGTCAACACAGAAGTACATTTCTAAATTACATTCTTCTATATTGTTGTCCCTAAGAGAGAGAGGTTTAAAAAAAAAGAGAGATTAATCAAATATGTTCACTTTATTTTGGCACAAAAAACTGTGAACATCCGAAAAGATTTACAAACCTTATCCAAATTAGAGAATTATAAAACTCAGTGTCAATAGATTCCAAATCTTTTATTGTGAGTTTCTTATTTAGCATGCGCTTGTAGAATGGCAGGGAAAACCCAGTATCAATGAATTTGCCATGAAACAATGCCTGTTGAAGATTTAAAAAGTCAATGTAGTATTTGATATAGACAATTTTAACTATTAACTAGAAAACTTTTATAGAAAATAGTACATCTGATAAAAACAGTGTACTGAATAACTCAAAATGGATTCTTTCTAGTTGTAAGTAGAATGACATATATGGATTATGTGTGGAAGAAAGCTTAAACAGAATAGGAAACAAGAACAAGAACTACTAAAGGAAGCCTTGACAACAATTACCCTGACAGGTGATATTTCAGATGTAGCTTCAGAACATAGTCATATAGCCAGTATCATGAATAGAATAGAATAGAATAGAATAGAATAATGGCCGTGGACTTCACATTCCAAGTCAACACTCTACATAATAATGCTCTAAACATACATCTGGTTAAATACCAATAATGTTAAACGAGAAAGAAACCTAACCAAAAGAAAATAACCTATAGCAGGTAGGAGGAACTAAAGAAGTAATTTTAAATAAGTAAACACTTAAATGCAGTTAAGGGATCTACCCTAGCTCTATTCTAACTTTAGAAAATATCTAAATTTGTTTGTGTACCCAGAGGACCCATCTAAATCCAACTGTTCCAGTCTGCATTAATAAATCTCGGTCCTGTTCCAACAAATAAGTTATTTTTTATCTCTTTGGGTGGTGGATAGGGCAACTTTCCTAAATTTATTTGTTAGATTTATATAATCTCTGTCCTTCAGGAGCTCAAGGCAGCCTATCCACTTCCCCTCTCCTCCTATTTCTTCTCATAACAACCATCCTCTAACCAGAAAGAGAACAGCTTAGATTCATTTAGAGAGCTTCCATGAATGAGAGTACACTAAAACCTGAATATCTTCACTTTAACATTTTTCCCTAATACATCCATTGTGGTATGCCCATTTTAAATTGCAATACACTGAAGACACTGAATAATCTGAAGAACTGTCTTTATATCAGACATAGTCCAATTAGTGTGAATGATGTCATCTCACTTATAAATCATCAGAAAAATGTTATCTATACTAAATATGTATGGAAGCATGCAGATTAGAACATAATTCTCAGTATGCTGGAAATAAAAGCAGAGCACATACATTTCCATAATCAGATACTTTGCCTGGATCTTTCTATTAACTTAAGGCAGAAAAAAGTGTTAAAGTATCTATCATGTTACATTATTAAAACCTACATCTCCGTGTTTATATTAAAATACCTATTTACATTTATATTGGTATTGGTAATTATACATAAAAATACATAAAATCATGATTTCCCCCAAGTACATACAGATTAATATGTACTTATGAATATATAAACATGCATGATAATCCTAAGGATCAAGTACATCCAGAGGAAAAAAGTTCACATCTTTGATAATTGGATTTATTTACTATTAGAAAGTAACACTCAGCTAGATACAATTTTTAATAACAACGAAGAATTCAGATACTTGAAATAAACTTTAATATTTAAACCAAGATTTCTCTTCTCAAGGAAAACATAACTTGCTCCCTCAATCTCTCCATATTCCAGTCTTTTGAGTTTTTTTATTGCCCATCTCAGCACCTATTCCTATTACTCTGAATCTTTATTGTCCCAAGAGCTAGACAAAGCACTAGTGTGTACTTTAGTATTTTATGAAGAAAGTCCCTGCAAAATTTTGTGAAAAGCATTACTGTGATTTGGGAACAATATTTTTACTTTGCGAAAATAAAGAAAATAAGTTATTAGAGATGCATTCAAAATACTATAATAAATCAGACTAAAGTACATACATTAAACTAGCAAATTTACAATCTGACCATAAGTGCTTGTCTTAAAATGTTGCCTATATCACAGACACGAAGGATCTATCAAATAAATAACTTCCTTCATGTTTTTCCTGTATATTCAATAACTCTGTAGTGGATATACACTGTAATCTTAAATGTTTGTATCTCTTGTTCTGTACCAGCTTTATTATTTGAATTTCCCTATCTTGATTATCCCTAGATTCCATTCTTAAATCTCTGAGGATTTCTAGCTGTTCTTCCCACCATTTCCTTCAGAATTTTCTTTCTCCTCCCATAACCTAAAATACTGAAATAGCCCTTCCCTCCCCTTTCTAGGTGGTACTGATGGGATGCCATTTCAGTTACCTGGGCATGATTGCCCATTACTATGTGCAAGGCTATATTAACTCTCCTGCTTATGATAAAGGATATTTATTCCCTTGTCTGGTAAGCACTGATGGTACAAAACTCATGAATGGAGGTGGGGTAGAAAGTGACGTCCATTTACTATGGACCATTCAAAATAGTCTTTGTCTAGTCTAAAATTTTATGTACCTAAATATGCTCACCTGCTACTCTATTTCTCCCACTTTTTCTGCTACAAGCTTGTACTTTCCAGAAATACATGCCAGTTAGTTTTTTAGGCAGAAATACAATCATTCACAAGAACTGCATGTCAGAACTGTTTAGTCATTCTGTTCATCATGTCTGTTTCTTAAGGTATTAACCAATAAAAAAAACCTGTTGTTTCTTTTTGTCAAAATCTTCAATAAATGTCTTATATTTTCTCTGAGGTAGATCAACATATGAGATCTGATAATACCAAAAAAGGGTTTTTAAAAAGACAATCTGTTAAGATTTGTTGAATGAGGCATTGACAAAAGGCTCCACCTGCTCTTTTACATATTTTCCTTCTTTATTTAGGCTCCTTTAGGATGCTTTCAAGTAAGATGGGTGGATTTATGCTTCAACTTGGACGAAGCTGATAGCAACAATTTCCTTCCACATCTCTATAGAAATATGATACTTACTTTATTCTTCATCATGAAGAATTATTTCTGAAAATAGTAGTAATTGAAATATTTCACTGAGGATTTCTTTCCCCCTCTATATAATCATAATTCAGGTTTTTCGTTTCTCTTGTCTAACTAAA
>NW_015386502.1:75176-142746 GCF_001527695.2 Protobothrops mucrosquamatus | reverse complement strand
AGAGTTGATTTAATATGATTTAAGATTCTATAATCATGCAGAGTTCTAAATATCTCTATTGCAGATATTCATTCTTCTATATGTAGAGGACAATGCAGCCAACCTATTGAGAATTAGCTGAATAAAACTGCTGTGCCTGCTTAGCACATCATGCTGCTGTTTTCAGAAAAGTTTCTGTTATATATTTTGCCTAGATGATTACAATATTAAACACTAATGTGTATATTTATTCCCTTTATTTTGAATTCATTTTATCTGACATTTTGTTAGTCAATCAGTAAATGGTTCTGTCTTGATATTAAACAATATATGCCATTACTTAAAAAATCAACTAAGTACTCTAATGAGGAAAAATACACCAATTCTTTCTCATGTACTTATTGTAATTGTTCTACTGAACAATGTTGGTGGCAAATGAATTAATTCTCAATATGATAGCCATATACACTTGCATGCTAAATATTTCAGAAAATAAAACAGAAATCACCCTTACCATAGCAATAAATCGTCCAATGAAACAGAAGTATGAAAGATGATCTGGATTTATTGTTGATGCTGGATTTATCTGTAAACAGTAATTACTCTTGCCAGCATATTCAAAGAGACAATACATAGGGTTCAGTACTTCATGTGATAGCAAGAAGAACCATTCTCTATTTAAAAATATAATAAATAAGATAATCAAACATGGCTATCTCCAAATGTTACAAATATTGTCATAAAAACTCGAGGAATATTTTAAGCAGATATGATAGTCTATTTTCTGATGTTGTGAAAAAGGAACAGCGAATTATAGCATATCAAAGTTTGGTTCAAATGAACTCTGAATTAATTTAATGCTTTAATAATGCTGCGAGCAATTATGTGACTTCACCTAACTAATTAGTTTGAAAGTTAATACTGGCATTGCTAAGTTATCTTTTAAAAACAATACATTCATCTCACAATGTTTTCTTATTTTTTTTAAATGTTATTGGTGAGATATATAGAATTTACATAATTATATAATAAAAGTATATAAAAGTATATAATAAAATTTGGAGAAGATGGATAGATTATATTCAGAATATGGGACTAAAAAGTTCCATTTAGCTTATGAGTAAATTTTAGAGTATTATTATTAATAGTTTATTATAGTGGAATCCTTATTAGTTTTAATTATATGATATTATTATTATATTAGTATTGTTTAATAATTCGGTATATTGTATTGTTTAATAATTAGGATATTAATTTGTTTATGTTTTTATTATTATTATGTCTACTTTTAATTTTGTTTATATTTATGCTAAAGGGAGTTAAAGCGCATTATGGACTTGGTTATTTATATAGTTGCTTAATGTTAGTTAGATTATGATTATTATATTTGTAACCCTGTATTCAGCTCTGGGAAGTGGGGGAGGGGGAGGGGGGTTTAGGATGGGTCGGCTTTGGGGTAAATATTGTAACTTTTATAAAACTTTTCAATTTAAAAAAAAAGTATATAATAAAATTATAAATTACAGGTAGTCCTCAAGTCATGACCAAAATTGAGCTCAAAATTTCTGCTGCTAAGAACGACATTGTGAAATGAGTTTTGCCCCATTTTATGACCTTGCTTGTCAGTTGTTAAGTGAATCACTGTAGCTGTTAAGCTAGTAACATGGTTGTTAAGTGAATCTGGCTTCCCTATTGATTTTGCTTGTCAGAAGATTGCAAAAGGTGGTTACATGACCCCAAGACTGTGCAACTATCATAAATATGAATCAATTGCCAAGTATCTGAATTTTGATTACATGACTGTGGGGATGCTGCAACAGTCGTAAGTGTAAGAAACTATCACAAGTCACTTTTTTCAGTGCTGTTTTAACTTTGAACTAGTTTAACGAAGAGAAGGATGAGGGGGGACATGATAGCAGTGTTCCAATATCTCAGGGGCTGCCACAAAGAAGAGGGAGTCAGGCTATTCTCCAAAGCGCCTGAAGGCAGGACAAGAAGCAACGGGGGGAAACTAATCAAGGAGAGAAGCAACCTAGAACTAAGGAGAAACTTCCTGACAGTTAGAACAATTAACCAGTGGAACAACCTGCCTCCAGAAGCGGTGAATGCGCCAACAGTGGAAGTTTTTAAGAAGAAACTGGACAGCCATTTGTCCGAAATAGTATAGGGTTTCCTGCCTGAGCAGGAGGTTGGACTAGATGACCTCCGAGGTCCCTTCCAACTTTATCATTATTATTATTACTAAGTGAACTGTTATAAATCAAGGACTACCCATAATTTATACATAATTTATTTGAATAAAAACATATTGTGGATATGTTTAAAAATATGTATAAAAAAGGAATATACACATGTGCACAATACATGTAGTAATAATTTGACAATATGGCTTTAATCTTATAATTAAATCTACATAATTAAATCTAGATTTTGCTCTATCCTTTGTTCTTGGAATGTAAAGGCTTTCAAAATTGGTAACAAGTACATATCTTAATCCACTCCTTAACAGAAGGAAAATACTAAGTCCTGGTGGCACATTGGTTAAAATGCAGTATTGCAGGTAAATTCTGCCCACAGCCTGGACTTGGATCCTGACGGGACTCCAGGTTGACTCAGTCTTCTATCCTTCTGAAGTTGGTAAAATGAGGACCCAGATTGTTGGGGGCAATATGCAAATAGTGCTTACTTTATAAACCACCCAGAGTATGCTGAAAAGTGCTATGGGACAGTATATAAGACTAAATGCTATTGCTATTGCTAACTCTTTGCCGAGCTCCAGGTTCGAAGATCAGACACAGATTTATTTTTTTATTTATCTGGTAAACTGAATAATGTTTATTTATAATTTTTATTAATGATAGAATCTAGGCATAGGAAAGCAAATTAATAAACACTAGATGAAAAATATTAATATTTTGTTCTCTCAATCAGTCAATATATGCTACTATTTGTAACTGGAAGATTCTAAAATGTAACTAACAGTCAGTCAGAATCCGAAGAAAAAATGACCACTGAAATTTGAATGTGATGTTAGAATGTAGTTTCAGCTATATAATCCTAGAATCAGGAAGAACCTTTTTGTCCACCTCATAATTTAACTGGCAATTGTTTCTTTGATATAATATATAATTGACACTTAATTGTATCTTTCAACTCCAAATGATGACTGTCAAAATTCTGTTCTCAGTGCTTGAAGGTTTTTACAGAGTTGATTGAGGAAGAACTGTCTCCAAATCAATTCTTCCAAGACTGTCTGTGGATGTTTAGATCTAGGGATATTCCATCTGACTTTGGATAGGATAGCACTTTCCCATTCTTCTGGACCCACCGCTCCTGCTCAATCATGGCAGCTCTAGCTCTTGCACAGCATCATCTGGTGTGCCAGTTGCTTCCTTTTCTAAATTAGGGTGGGCTTTCAGTCATACATGGCTTAGCTACCTCACAGCTTAATTACTGCAATGTACTTTATGTGGGGCTGCCTTTGATGACCACTTAGAAGTTTCACTGGTTCAGAATGCAGTGGCACAGGCAGTAAGGGGCATGCCTAGGTATGCCCATATAACACCTCTGCTTTTTGAGTTATTATTATTATTATTATTTTTAGGATTTATATGCCGCCCTTCTCCCCATGGGACTCAGGGCGGCTCACAGCATATTAAAACATCATACAAAAAAAATTTCCCCTACTAAAAACCAATTAAAACCCAAATATTGGTAGCTGTGGCTCTTTAAAATCGTTAAAAATTGTCCCTATTTAAAACTCACCCTAGGTCAGGCCCACTTGTTGAAAAAGCCATGTCTTGAGGGCGCGGCGGAAGGTTAAGAGATCCGGAATCGTCCGGATCTCGGGGGGTAGTTCGTTCCAGAGGGTGGGGGCACCCACAGAGAAGGCCCTCCCCCTGGGGGTCGCCAGCCGACATTGCTTGGCCGACGGCANCCTCCGGATGCTCCCCATGGGGAGCCCCATGTAAAGAGCGTTACAGTAGTCCAGGCGAGAGGTGACGAGAGCCTGAGTGACTGTGCGCAAAGCGTCCCGGTCCAGAAAGGGGCGCAACTGGTAAATCAGGCGCACCTGATAAAACGCCCCCCTGGTCACGGCCGACAAATGATCTTCCAGTGTCAGCCGTGGATCCAGTGTCAGCCGTGGTTGCCATTTTACTTCCAGGAGTGAATCAAGGTGTTGGTTGCTACTTGTATAAACTTACATGGGATAGGGCCTGATTACTTTTAGGGACCATCAGTCTCCCATAGTATCTGGCAGGGTTGATTCATCCCAGGTTCCTTTAATTAAACAATGCTATTGATTAGAACTCTAGAAGTACACCTTCTCTATAGCAACACCTGTTCTCTGGAATAAGGTTCCCCCCAAGATTCAAATGGCTCCTACTCTACTGAGGTTTCCAAGGGTCTTGAAGACCTCTCTCTTTATCCAGGCTTTTGTTGAGGGGGAATTAATCCTCCCCCATGTCCCCTCCCCCATAAATCATGTGGTTTGTTTTTCTTTCTTCTCATCCAGTTACAATTCTTGCCATTACTCTTAGTGTTGTCATTTGTTGTTTCCTTGTTTCTGATGTTTTAAACAATTCATAAACCAATCAATGTCACTGGAAATTAGTCAACATATACATTTAATACACTATTATGGTTTTATTCTTATTATTGTTGTTGTTGTTGTTGTTAATGTCTTTAAATAGCTTGACAAAGGTCATGAGATTTCAATAAACAGTTACCTGGCTAAACCTCCATAATCCAACCCTTCCTCTCCTCTGAATATGACATACAATCGTCTCCTTAAGTCATAAGGTTTTAAAGCCATGATCTGTAAATAAAATAATTAATCAAGCAAAAAGTACTATTGAATATTAGATGGTAAAATATAGAACATATATATTACAATATATTAAGCATTACATCCAACTTTAAGGATATTTGCTCTTCTTCAAATAGAGCTGCATTATATTTCTAGACATTAAAATGTAAATAAGTTTTAATGCTACAAAGATAATATGTACTTTTGTTTTTAATGCGTTTATTTTTGTTGTTTTTTATTAAGTAAAGGATAGTGTGCAATATGAATTATAAATAGAAGTCTATTATAGCCACCACCTACTACTTTTCTATGGTATTTTTTTACTCCCTCTTTGGACATTGAGTAAGTTATCCATCATGTGATTATTGAAAAGATGTAACCGTAAAGCTGCCTTCAGCATAAGCACTGCTATCAAGGGCAAATAGGTCATAGCATTTATCAAGGAATAGTAAACATAAGGTCTTTACTGAAGGAATTAGGTAATGTTCCCACTTTAGAACACTTTACTGTGTACTAATCTTTTTCTTTCCTGCAAAAAAAGTATCTCCACTGTCAGGTCCTTCCTACTGATCTTCCTACTCCATGAAGAAACAATAACCTACTTCTAAAGCATAAAAAGTAAAAACAAATGGAAATAATCGCCTGTCTAAATATTATGGGCAAATACGGCTTCCTTTTTCCCTACATGAATGACTAGAAATTCTATAAAATTCTATAAAAGTTGGCTTGGGCCCCCAATGGGGAAACAGCACAGTGGAGATGGTTGATCGAGTAACAATAGGTCCCATCTCCCCCTACTCTGCCCCCCCATCTTTAGATTTTGATGCTTGGTTTTAATTTATTTATGTTTTAATGTATATGTATAGATACATTTTTATGACTGTGAGCCACCCAGTTATCCTCTGGTAAGATGGGTGGCCAATAAATTTTATAAATAAAATAATGAATAAAAACAAATAAAATAAAAGGATAAAAAGTGGCATGGACATGCTGTGTAATGCCGACATAATACTGCACCACTGTTCTGCAAGCTTTTGTTGTGTTTGTTTGTTTGTTTTTCCTTCTGGATGACAATTTCTTTATTTGTTTAAGTGTTCCTGCTTTTAAAGTCTAAGCTATCCTTAAATGTTTGGACTTAGGAAGTCTTAAAAAAAACCTAAACAAATATACAAACAAACAAATAGTTGCTTACTAATGTATAAAGGTTTGGTAGGCTATATTCTTTCTTCTGGGACTTCTGAATAAATAAATATCTTCAAATGTTTTTAAATGAGAATAAGATTTTCTTTCCTACCTACAAAACTAAGTCATTTAAACATATTAATTTTTGCAGTTTTGCAGTAGTTTCCAGTAGTTTATGATATTAACAGTATTTTACCTGTTGGAAGGAATCTTCAAACAAAGTTTGTCTGGATACATTGATCTTCACATGGCTTGGTAGAGCATTTGACTATAGAGAGAAAGTAAATGATTAATACAACCATAAACACAAAAGTTATAAAGGAACATTTAAAGTTTAAATTTAAATTTAGACAGTATCATAGTACCTGACATAAGTAGCGGAAATGAGCTAGTTTCCACCTAAAGCTGCGTTCATAAGCAATTTGTGGTCCTTTATTTCTATAAAGAAACATATATAAATTTATTAAACACAACACAATTAAAAATTTCTCAGCAACCTCATTTGGTCTAACAAATGATGTAACAGTTAATCTAGGTATACTTCCATTCTAGATAAATTTTATGATCTTTTCTTCTAACAAGATGGTGCAATTCCAAAACAAACAAACAAAGATGCTTTGGTCCTCATGGAAGTATAGTGCATGTGTCAACAAAAGAAAACATGTGTTTTTCTTTGAACCCCAAAGACACACTTTAGTCAAACTTTTCCAGAAAGGTCAAAGTATGGCTAACCTAAACTCAGAACTTCTTGGTTATTCTGGGTTTTGCTAAACCAAATTCTGGAAAAATCTTATGAAGCAAGTAGGACAAGCCTATGCATCTTTCCTCATTTCCCCAATATAATCTGTGCGTTGCCCTGCCCCTGCCCACTGATTTTCCCAGTGCCCTTCCTTGCTTGCAATTGTCCTTAATAATTAACTTGATGACTTCCTCTTTCTTTCAAGTCTTCCCAGCAACCTCTTTTTCCCATCTCTGTTTAGCTGCCACTACTGCCACTCTTGAATTATTACCGCATATCCAACTAGCCTGCCTGCCCCTTTCCCAGTCTTCCCGGTGCCCTCCTTACCCTTCTTCTATTTAAGTGCTGTTGCTGATGATTTGCCTTTTCCTGCGGTCTTCACCTGAAACTTTCTGCACAATTTATACATTTCAGACTACCTGAAATGATTCCTCATTATAAATATCCATAAACTTCTCAGGCTTTAAAACAAGCCTGAAAAATGATGTCCATGCTTTAAGAATCACATTAACTTTCATAAATGGCTTTCTTAAAGCAGTAGAGATTTTTATCCCAAGCTTATAGAGAAGCCTAGAAATAACTGGGTTCCTTTAATTATTTCTGCAAAGCATATCTTCCAAATAATATTTAAAAGTATGTAATCTTATCATCTAATGCTTCAGAGATCACACTGTAAACAACATGTAACTCCTGCATAACTTTCATTCATATAACACCCAAACTCAGATATCTGCAGGTAGTTTATTCAGTGATAGTTTGAAATTATGACTGCTGGGAACAAAGGGTCTTATGACTTGTGCTTGAAGCTATGGTCATTTCAGAGCCCCATGGCCATGGGATAAAATTCAGGCACTTGGCAGCTCACCCACTCTTATGACCGCAGGAGCACTGCAACTCCTCCCACCATCTCCCCTCCATCTTTGCCCTTTTTGCCACCTGCTGCCCTGTAGTACAACACTCCAGTTGACCTTGACAACCGTGTTCTTACTCCTGCTGCTGATAAGACTGGCGTGGCTGCTGTATAGGGCTGGCTTTGCATAGTAAAAAAGGGAGCGGGAGTACAAAGCTTTGTGCTGCTTTTTTTTCACACACAAAGCTAGTTCCATATGATCCAGAAGTACAGAAAAAAAGCAGTGCTTATTGTACTCCAGTCTCTTTAGGCTTTCTGCTTTTCTTTTTCTTTTTCACCGTGCAAAGTCAATCCAATAGGGCAAAGCAGCCAGGTCAGGCACATCTCATCACCAACAGGAACAAAAAGACAGCAGTGAAAGCATCTGGGGCAGCAGAGGGCAGAAATCTTAAATTGTAAGGTGGCGAGGATGACTGGGACCCAGCTGTGGTGGCTGAGGCATCCCAGGATGTGGCAAGCAACCCCAGAACCATGCAGTTCTGGGCTGCTTGTTGCCCTGCAAGGCTGGATGCAGGGCAGCTAAAAGGGCAGAGATGGGAGCGGAAACAGGCAAGTAGGAGGAACTGGAGGCAGCCCTACCTTACTGAGGCTCAGGGCTGGAAAAGACCAAGTCCGGAATGGCTTGGGTTGGAATGGGTCCTTGGCTAACAACCAGTAAAATCTGCTTAATGCCAACAAGGACTGCAATTGCCAAACAATGAGGTCATATGAGATCTTACTTAGCAATCACATCACTTAGCAACTAAAATATTGGTCCCAATTGTGGTTTTAAGTCAAGGACATAAAAGGAAAATGAATTTGATGGCAATATGTAGGCATTATTGACTGAGCAGAAGGAGGAGGAAGTACAGCATAGTCAAAATTGCAAGATTCTGTTATTAAAGTCAATCTCATAAAAAGTAGTTTCAGCCTCCCTATCAAATTAATTTCCTGTTCTGATACACTTAGTGAGTTTGACCAATCTTGTCTTCTTATAATTCAGTGTATTAGGAAGGTCTCTGCCTGAGCTGTTTCCAACTAGTATCTTACTTTGGATTTAAAATATGCTTCAGCCTTTTTGCCTATGCAACATTTTTTTTGCTTATTTGTATCCTGCCTTATTTTTACAAATAACTCAAGGTGATGAACATGTCCAACACCCTCTTCTTCCTATTTTCTTCACCACTTTGCACTTTAACAACAACCTTCTCTTTAAATTCTTTCACTATCTAAAGTAACTTCACTCTTTATTTATAACTAAAGATAGAGAAAATTGAATTGCCATCCCTTATGTTTTTAAAGTCAAACTACTCATGTACTTACAAATTAGCTTAATTAAATCTAGAGAACAAATTATGTATACTGGGAAAGAGGGAAGAATGATTTCACTGTATACATTTCTTAATCTCCATTATATTTTGTAATACTGTTACACATTCACAATGATTTAAAGCAGAAGCATAGAGCAGCATCAAAAATATTAAAACAATTAAAATTATATAAATAAGGATTTTTAAATACCAACAATGAAAGTAATTCATTTCAGAAACCAGGGATGGTTATACAAAAAGCTTAATTCCAACCTGCTGCCAAATGAGCCTATGGCAACAGTTGGAGAACTTCTATAGATGTCTTTATTAAGGGAAAATAGAATATATAGACAAAAGCATGGTGGAGTTCATACCAATAATTCATCCAATTACTAGAGACCAAACATTATCAATTATGCTAGCTCTATTATATATTTAACACATGGTAAGTATTTTAGACTATCCATTAACACTTACACAGATGATTTACCAGTACGAGGATCATTGAAGGTAGTTGTTCGTGTGTTATGATCAACGAAGTATCTTACACCTTCTCTGGTGTATCTGATTTCCCAGCCTTCTGGAAGGGGATCTTCATTTTGTAAGCTGAAAAGTTAAAGTAAACAAGATTTCTTAAAAATTCAGTATTTTTTTTGTTCAATGAGTAAAAACAGATTATCAACATACCCTTGAGTCCGTGGATCTTCCCACTGTGTTGTCTTTGTATTGTGATTTACAAAATATACTCTGTCATTTGAATCAACTCTTCTTTCTGAAATAAAAATGAGCTATGTAAACAATATAAACAATACAAATAATAATGTATGAATATAATTTTATATATTTATATTTCTCACCCCAGCCTGGTGGTAAAGGACCTAGTGGATCATTTTCAGCAGAAAGCATTGAAGCCTAGTGAAAATAAAATAAATTGGAATTATTCTTTCATTACTATTTAACTGCACTTGATGAAAATAAATCAAATCCTTCCATATAAACATTTAGCCAATACCAATTCCTTTGCAATCTATTTATAATGAGAAAGGGAAGGGGAGAAACAGGAGTTTTAGCAGAGAAGCTATGCTTTGAATACTTTCTGCTAGGGATTTAGACTTGGTGGGCCCTAGGAGGCATGCCTTTTCTTTTGTGGTGCCCTCCTTTTATAACATTCTCCCCTCCCCCCAAAGGGATTAGATCCATCACTGTTATTGTTCCAGAAGTCTCTAAAGACCTGGCTATGTCAGCAGGGCTAGGGATCTCAGAGGACTAGTGACATTTTAATTCTATCATTGTTAATATCTACTCATTCCTGTGCCTGGTTGTATGTTTAATAATGGATTATTTTATTTTTGATAATGCTTATTTTTAATATTTATTGCTTTGTTTAAAACGATTGCTTAGTTTGTACACTATTTAGAGTCACTTTTTGTGAGATGAGGGGCTATATAAATTTGCTAAATAAACAAACAAGAATCTTTCTAATAAAAAAGTGCCCAATTCCCAAATTGAGTTTATACTAGCTACCTAGAAGTTAACAAACAAAACATGCTTTTTGAGCTTTCTAACATTTTAAAAAATTATTATTTAAGTTTATTATGGCAAAATTTATTTAAGTTTATTATGGCAATGTTCTTAATAAACTAAATAGTTTATTAGCCAACTATATCAAAATATAGTTAAATGGGTCACAGTTTTGGCTAAATCATGGCTTCACATATATCTGAGCTCAAGCATTGTCAGGACAATCAAAAATCTCAATATCATATATGTATAATAATATGCATTGAATATCTAAGAATGGACAGGAGAAGAATATAAACATTTCTTTAGCTTTACCGAATAGAGGTATCGTTGGTTAAATTGTTGCATAGCTCCTTGCAATTGATTTCGTTGTGACTGCCATTGTTCAAAATTTCTGACTGATTCCATTGTTGGTCTCTGCCATGTTGTTGTTCGTGTGTTATGGTCCACATAATAAACTCTTCCACGATCATCAACTCTTCTTTCCCAGCTAGGAAGAAAATTACAATATTGGGAACAATGTGATAACAATAAATAACTTGTTATAGGCCCTATTAATTGTATATTGGTAGTTACGAAGATTTAAACTAGACCTTTTTCTATAAACTTTTCTATAAGCTATCACCATGGTAATTGCTATTATAAAAAAGAAATCATTCAATGACACAAAATAAAATCCATAATAAAGTAGTCTGAATACAGAATAAGCTAGTGGAAGATACTCCAAAACAATCAGAATTCTGTGAACTTTAAAACTATTTCTTATGAATTACAAATTTGAGGATTTTTATTTTGAATTTTATTAATTAGCATATTGACATACTTTTGGTAGAACAGTTACTAAAAGGAATCCCCTCTTCCCTCTTAAATAATGTGAATTGGGAGTACAGGGCAGTAAAGCTTCTGTGAAAGAGATAGTATACAAAATGGGGCAGATTTCTGACTACTATACCTCCCTGCTCCTCTTCCCATTGTCCAGGAAGCTCAACTCATACTCAAAGGGCTTAAATAACTGAAGAACATATGAGGGAAGAAGCATCCTTATACTATCCTATATTATAATTATAATTATAATTCAAGTGTACGGATTTACTTTTAAAGGTTACTAAAGACAAGCATTCTTTAATTTTTTTGTTTATAATAAGCTTGCTAAAATATGTTAATTTAGCAAGCTTATTATAAAGAAAGTTAAATTCCATTGTATAATTTACATACATACTGTAGCAAATATCTACATTTTGGTAGCAATTTTTTTAGCTTTTATTAATATATGGAACAGCATAAATAACTATTACCCTGGCGGCAAAGGTTGAGGCCTTTCCCAAGTTGTAGTTCTTGTGTTGTGATCCACATAATAAGTTCTACCATGGGGATCCTTTCTTTGTTCCCATCTTTGAAAAATACAAAAAGTAAAACTTAATTAACAGAAAACAAAAATTCTCTCCTGAAAAGCTGAAATTTACATAAAAAACTGCAACCAATTTCAGATCAGTTATAGGAAACACTGCTGCAGGAAGAAAGGACAAATTTCTTCCTTCCTATTACATGGCTATATTCTTAAAATACAGTTAATCCAGCACTAAAAACAAGTTATTCATCATCATGACAATGCCCAGTTAAATTTATTTTTGCCTGCATATATAGCAGATTAGAGGAAATGTCTTCAGCTTTGGTTCTACTGGATAGATAAAATCAATAGAAAATACTAGGCATAACCTATGGATATGTTAGACATAACTGATTTCAAGAGAGATTAAATTCAGTTACTTTAGTACAATCTAACACATTGCCAATTACATTTCACCATTAACATTTCCATGTGAATCTAACAAGTGCATCACATTTAATCTCACATACCCTGTGGGCAAAGGTTCTATGGTGGTGTTACCAGGTTGCTGCCTTATGGCTTCACCAGATACATTAGCAGACTCCCTTGGTTTTGCTACTTCTGCCATTGGTGTTGCATTGTTCTCTGTGCTAGAGGATACAGAATCTGAAGGAGTAATGGGCTGAAGTCCTGAAAATGCACTAAAGGCAGTTGTAGAGGTACTGCTTTCAGCGTTACTAGTAGTAGCCTCAGTTTCTATAGGAGTTTCTGAAGTAGTAGTGGTACAATCTGCAGACGTAGATGGTGCTTCTGTAGAATCCATAGGTATTTCGGAGATTGAAAGATTATCAGCTTCCATTATAGATTCACAACTAACTGTATTACACAAAAAGAGAATTAAATGTGAGATAAGCATTACTTTTATCTTTTGAACATTACATCTGAAATCAAACATGAAATCAGACCGCTTAGCCAGTGATGGTAACCTGCAAACATTATTGATTTTTAAACTATTATTATTAAAATGTTAAAGTAATATGTAAAGAAAATGACAACTGCAACATGATTTGATTATATTATGTTCAATTTAATAGGTTCTACCATGTGAATCCTTTCATTTTCGACTGCTAGTAACCATATAGATTTTCTCTATGACATTCTATCTCCAACTTGTTCTTTCAAATCTCCCAATGATGGACACTGTAGTACATCTTGCTGCTGATCATCCCCTTATTTTCTTTTTTCCACCTTCCCAGTAGTACAGCCTTTTCCAAAGAGCCAGGTCTTCACCATGACATGTTCAAAGTAGGATAATTTGAGCTTGGTAATTTGTGTTTTGAACTCTGGATTTATTTTTTCAGTGATCCACTAATTTGGTTTCTTGCTATCCATGGTATACTCAGGAGTCTTTTCAAAAATGAAAGTTCAAAGGCATCAATAATCTTTCTCTTCTGCTTTTTAAAGTCACTTCCATACAGTGTCACAGGGAATACTATGGCTTGCACTCTTCTGATTTTTGTAGGTATAGACATATCACAACATTTATTTTTTCCAAGGCCTTCGTGGCTGCTCTACTATGCAATCCAACTTTTGCGTAGACTTCTTCTATACAAATGTAGCAGAGTCCAATAAATTCTAGATATTATTATTTGTTGTAAGTCATAATTTGAGGTCTCTTGACACTTGTAATAGGAATTAAAACATTCTCTCATTGTCTACACAATATAGAGATCTCAAATTCATTATTCCATTGATTTCTTAGCATATATCAAATTGATTTACTGATAACAAAATATCTATAAAAACTAATAGTAAGCTTTTTAGTTTAACAGATTTAACAAGGTCTAGTACCTCAGGTGTTTCAGAAGTTAAAAATAGTGCTGGCCAATAAAATATTGCTAACAAAGGTTGCAGCTGTAAATATTTCAATTGGATTATATCAGATAGATATTTCATACTTAACAGAATGTATGTTAAACATTCATCTTCATCATCAATCAGTTAATCCAAAGTATGTATCTCCACTTCCATTCAATTTTTCATAGTTTGGTTAGAAATTTGACTGATTCTTTTTCTGTGGTTTGCCATAATTCAGTGAGTACTCCATCAATTCTTGTAACCTGACTTGGTAATGACCAGAATGCTGATATAATTTCATCTTCTGATACTAGAGGTTCTTATAAGTAAGGAATATCCTCTAAGGTATCTTGGATGTTGAGATCTCTATTGCATAGTGTTTCAGTATACTCCTTCCCTCTTCCTTTGATCTCCTTATCCATTGGTGTCCTTCAGCATACCCATTTGAACCTCCTTCTGAATTCAAAGATCTTTTGAAAGACTGTCCATGTTTTTCCATGTCTGTTTCCATTTCTTATGCTTTTGCAGATATTGAATATTGTCTCTTCTAACAGCTCTCAAAAACTCTTTAGATTTCTTTCTGAGATTTTGTCTTTCTTGGCTTTAGCTTCTCTTCTCCTCTCTTCTTGGCAATTTGCAGAGTTTGTCCCGACATCCAGTTTGTTTTCTTTCTTATTTCAGTTTTAACAGTCTCTTTTCACATTCATCTTTGATTACTTTTTTTAAGTTCATTACATAATTACTCTGGTTCTCCATTATTAAACATTATTTCAATGTTCTTCTTGAAGCATCTCCTTGTCTTTCCTTGAAACACCTTGAAATTGCAACATAACATCTGACAAACAATACGCTTTATTTCCAAAGCTGAAGCTAAAAAGGTCAGCTGTCAACATCCTCACAATTTTAATGCAAACACATCTTCTTCCTTTTGAAGTTGGGAGGAAATTCTGAAAAGTAACGAAAAGAATCTGCAGCTAAAATTCTATACTCTACTTTATAATAAGCTTCAGCCTTATCTTCTCAAGCTAAGGGACAGCTTTACCATAAGGCTAAGTGAGACAACAATTTCTGGCAGCAGATGCTGGGAAATGAAAGATAAAAACTAAGTACTGGGGGTGGGAACCTGAGCTGCATTGCATGGTCTCACTTAAAGTCCTAAGTATTTTATTGTCTACAAGTAGTGATTATGCTCTGTTGTCAGTATTAAAGTAAGATTCAACAATCATTTTAGTCTGACTCTGTACATGAATAAGAACAGGATGGGGTGCCTTTTTGTCTCCTCTCAGGCAGAAAGTCAAACTATCAGTCTTATCCACAGCAAGGAACAGCCAATACTGAGTAGGGAGACTCCAGCAGTAATTGAGCTTAAAATGTTTTTCCACTTTTCCAAAGTGAAAGGGGTATTCTCTATTTTTTTTAAAAAAGATGTTTGCTTCCATCCAGCCAGAAAAGAAGATGAATCTGGCAAAAAAAAAAATGTTTGATTAGCAAAATCAATTAAAAATAGTAGATATGGTAGATATGTAGCTTCCTCTATATGCTTCAATAGTAATTTCCTTGGGACTGTTATAAGGAAGATATAATATCCAAGAAATAAATTACAGTATTACAGTAATATATTTTATTACATTTAAGATGCTTTACTTCTAGTTGGTTTGAGTTTTCAGATAATAAACTGCTATATTTTAAATGCATATTAGAAATAATAGAATGTGCCAATAGAACAGAATAACTCAGGATGGAACTGTGGGGTCATTGGTGCTCTGAGCATGGTTGTTTTCTTGCAAACATTTCATTATCCAACTAGGTAACATCATCAGTGCTAGAAGGGAGTGGAATTTGCTCTGTTTATATACTGGTGCCTTGCCCTGTCAGTGTTAGTGACAGTATTCTTGGTGGTTCCTTGATTAGTGAATACTGCATCCAGAATGCCATACAGCAGTCCTGTAACCTCTTAGGGAAAGACAAACAGAGGAATATCTCGATGGCTAATATGCCAATACTACTAGAAACTTCACAAATAAGATCACTTAGATCAGCTCTAAGTTGAACACTGCCTGAGCAAATCCTACTGAAATGACTGGTGTATATTCTGGTATCTGAGAAGAGCTAATCCTGTGAACCTCAAGGAAGCAGACCGGGTTCTCAATGCTTTGAGCAGTCACCTGTATGATGAACTTATGTTCCTCCTGGTTAGTAAAGATTGTTAGGAAATATGTATAACGGTAAGGGGAAAAGACCTTGGAAGACGGGGCAAAAAGATGCTGCCTAAGGAACAGTCAGATGAGAGGCAGCATAGTCCCCAGCTGCATAGTGAGTGAGCAAGAGGCTCAGAAAGGACCTTCCCTAAGTTATCAGGCTATAAAATTGATAGCAGGAAAATTGTACGTTCAAACTTGAAAGATTCTGTTAATGTAACTGTACAAGAAACTAGAATTAGCTTATCTGGTCATGTTTCCTATCTGGTCTACCTGGTAAGGCTGACATCAATCTTGCATCAAGGTCCTCTTCCTTACACTCTACAGGAATAGCATACCCAGGGTTGGACAACTGAAAGTCCTTTCTTAATTTTTCAAATAAAAAGGACGTCCAGAATCCATTAAACATTTAATAAACTTACCAACGTTGAACTTACAAACATGTAAGGAATTGTACGACGATAATACCATAAAGTAGAATATAAATTTAATACGAAATTGAGCATACGGTCGGACTCAGTAAAATGACTTCACTGCCTTTTAAATCAGATAAATAATTCCACCTCCCAAGAAATCTGAGTTCAAGACTACTTTTTACATTTTTATTCCACTTTTTCTGATATAGTTGTTGACCTTGTATTTATAAAATAAGCTGTATACATATCCTGAATAAATATTTGCAATTTGCATTTTCCTCCTACTTCAATGAACAATAGCCTTAATAAAACACACTTATCTCAAGGTAACATACAAGTTTTTTTAAATCCAATTTTTACCCAACATTTTTCCATATCATCTTTTAAAAGCTGCTGCAAAAGGTTAGATTATTTGATGCAACAGTAAGTGTAGCACAACAGAGAAAGTACCAACATATTTTGATACATACGCATATTGAAGTGTTCTCCTATGTTCAAGATTCTCAATAATCTAACTTAATACATTAAGTCTTAGTATTAATTTAATGTTTCTTTTTAAAATAGGAAGTCTAGTAAACCACCTTAGCCAATATTTTTCTTACCAATGTTGTTATCTTGTTCACTTGACAGTGGTTTTGGTATTGGTGAATTTTTGGATCTGGTCACAATATCAGGAGATGAGTTGTCTCCATTGTCTCCATTAATGGCATGTATAGGGAATGAGACCTGTACTATGGAACTTGATGGTGTTTCATTATCTAATCTGTAGAAAATATCACACAGGTTATGAAAAATATGTATTATATTTATATATTCTCCACTCCAATAACCCACTACATGCAAATCGAAAGTAAATGTATTTTAAATAATTTTCATATTCTTCTTCCTTCACCTGTTTTCATTTCTCAGCACCATTTTTAATTTGTGTATCTGTCATGTTTTCAGCCATTAGAGTAAGTTCTTGTGGAATGACCACTCATTCATCAATCATTTGAAGTCATGATGATGCTGAACAAGGGGGACTTACAAAGGGTCCTCATAGTTGCAGCCATGACAGCATCCCTAGGGTCACGTGATCGCAATTTGGGCACTTGGCAACTGGTTCAAAATTATGATGTTGCAGCATCCCATAATCACCACTGTGACATTCACTGCCAGCTTCTGACAAGAAAAGTCAATAGGGAAGCTATCCTCAAATAGTGCTCAATAGTCCTGACTGCAGGATGACGCAACTATGCAGGATTTGCCTGATGACAGCAACTGGGATTGTCACAACTGCCATTGAAAGTCAGCATGGCTACATGCTATTGCACTTTTCAACTATGTCACTTAGTAACAGAGTTGCAATCTCAATTATCATCACTAAGCGAACACTACCTGTAGTTTATGTATTGGCTGTCCATCTTACCATAAGGTAACTCTGGGCAGCTTACAGACATAAAAAAATACATCTATATTAATTCTGTTCTTTGTAAGATAATGTGTATGTATATTTTCTTATATTTGTTTACTACACGTTTTATGGTTAATAAGTATAATTGAAATAAGTTACATATAAACCTACAAATAAATTACACAAGATAGTTTAAAACTGGGAAGTGTTTGAACATTAAACAAAAGATTTACACATATAATAAAATTATTCATATATTCTAAAGAATAATTCACCTTAGGGGTTAAAGTTTTTGATTATAATAAATTTCAAATTTCATTACACAAAAGAACATTCGTGGCCACTAAAGATGCTGAATGATACATCATAAAATTGAATGGAGTCATCCTATCAAAATAGCTTAGCAAAATGATTCAGTGTAACACATTTTGTACTTTACAGTAGTTTCAAAACAAACTAGTAATGAACAGAGAAAAATGAAGAGGACAAATAAATAGATATACTCATTGTAAACAAAAAATAAATTGCTTTATCTCTGTAGAGAAACAAAGGGCCCATTAGACTGAAAGAAACAAAAAAAATAGCAGGAGGTGGGATGATGCTTAGTTGGGTCAGGTATTTTGTTGCTAAATTACAGCCTTATTTATTTACTGACTGACTGACTTATGGTTCACAAGAGAATCCCAGCTGATTTACAGCAGGAATGAGTGGCAGCAAGGATTGAATTTGAAGTAGTTTTTGTAGAATTCATTTAAGTAAGTTTCTTCCACAAAAGAATTTACTAAAGTAATGCCACACTGCATTTAAGAAAGCAATAGCATAAGGTACTAAACCAATATGACTATTTTTTTCAACTATCTGAACAGGAGGCAGAAGTTAAAAAGAATTTTTTTTTGTTACATTAATGTATGTAATGCAAATTCACTTCATTTTTTCTTTAACTGTTTTCCTGTAAATTGTAGCAAATTCACTGTCATTTTTTCCTTAACTTTTTTCCTGTAAATTGTAGTCACGCATATCCCATATGTATCCCATATACTGTAAAATGTTTTATGCAATCTGTTAACTGCTGCAGAAATTTTCACAAAATATTTTCATAATGTGCATGCAAAAATATATACAACTCAAATGCCTCCTCAAAGTAAACATTTAGTCAGATTAATAACATACTTGATACTATGCTACAACTTATTCCACTGTCTTCTAGCCAAGTCTATAATGTAATCTGATATTCTGCAAATTCAATGACATTTAGTATTCAAATAGTATTCTTCAGAAGAAATCTAACCTGGAAGTGGTCCTAGCAGATGTTTCTCTATTTTCATGTAAAGCATCACCATTTTGCTGGACTTCTACTAAACAATAAAACAGAGAATTAGATTTTTCCATTTCTTTTTTTAAACTAAGGGATAATAATTTTAATCCCCCTGAATTTAACTTACTGGTTACTAGTGAACTGCGGTTTGAAAGAGATTCTGTTTCAAGCACCAAACCATCAAGCACTATTATCAGTTCTCCTGTTTGTATCAAGCCACTCTTATTTTCCAGTGAAAGCTTCAAATGTTCTTTGACATGTTCTACTACCAGGAAAAAAGTGTTTTGTAAAAAAAAAAAGCCACTTATTAAAACAGAAAATGCATTTTTTCAGATCTAACTCTACTACCTAAATATGTAGGAGGAAAAAAACCCTGTGTATATCTAATCATTTCAAATATTAAGATTACATTTCTATAACATGATTATCAATGTATACAGAAATCTGAACAGTGTATCACACTATTTTTGAAGCATAGTCTGTAATAATTGTCTAACTGCATATCTGCAATGCAAGACATAATGTCTTAAAAAACATCAAAATGAACCTATAACATATAAAGATCTTTATGCATTTAAACCACAATTCACATAGATTGAAGGTTATTCATAAAATGGAGCTTTTTTATTCCTTCCTTCCCAATGCAACATTTATTTATTATTGCATTTATATTCCATCTTTTTTATTCTAATATTCAGCATTTTTTCTTCCGTTCAATTGCATCTGATTCTTGGAGACTACTTAGACAAGCCTTGGTATGATTTTTCAGAAGTGGTTTACCACTGCCTCCTTTCTAGGGCTGAGAAAGAATGACTGGCCCAAGGTCACCCAGTTGGCTATGTGCCTAATGCAGGATTAGGTTTCCCAGTTTCTAACCTGATGCCTTTACCACATTTCTTTACATTCAGTATAGGTTGCAATATTAAGAAATATAATACAAACATAACAAAATGAATACAATTAAAAGATAAAGAAAAGTTAAACTCATTAAAATAATTAACAATTAAAAGTTTAGAAAATATATAAGACTTTACCATTTTCCTAAATAATGGGTGAATGGGAGCCAACTGCATCTCCTTAGGGAACCATTCAATACCTGGGAGCCATATAGAAGAATGTCCTTTACTAAATAATTGAGAGTCGTGTTTTTAGCAGCAGGAGAATTTTCAGAATGATCTCTACTGATCTAAGTAACTGGCCAGGTTCATCGTGGGAAAAGTGGTTTCACAGATAGTTAGGCCCTAAGTCATGAAAGAGTTTCAAAGATCAACACCAGCATGTTATATTGTGCCTACTAAACAACCCCAAAGCTGACACTGGATTTGCATACTTTCTTTCTTAAATACCTATCGAAATTGCTTATAATGGTATGTATATGCATATGTGTGTATGTGTGTGCGCGGGCATGAGCACATAAACACACACACACAGAGACACATATACATATTTCCTTCAGAACAGCAAGTTTCATTACACTGGATGCGTTTCCTTCAATCCTTGGCAAAAGACGTTTTATGCAAGTTTAAAGGCCTTTTAAAAAATCTTAATTTTTGAATATATAACAAAAGGGCGATTAGAACATTGGTTTTCTTAAAGTTATAAATGGACTAAAGAGCCAGATGGGTTTGAAATAGATTTGGAAATTAAAAATACGAATCCTTCCTGTGAATTCTTTAGAATTCTACTAAAAATGAAGAGTATGAAATTAAATATAACAAATATTTCCATGAGAAATGCTGTTCATTAGAAAAAAATATAAAATGGACTTTTGAAGGCTCAACACTAGAGGGAACCAGAATGAACTAAAGATTATAATTAAAGGAGAGGAGACCCACTAATACAGAATAGACCCAAATTATCTTGAAACAATCAAAGGTTACTTGAAAGCAATGCATTCAGAAATACTCTTAAGATTATCTGCTATCATAAAATGGATTGAAAAGAGGTTATAGAAAAATTAGTTTTACTGGACAAGAGAAAGACTGATTCAAATGTGGATTAAAAATGACAGCTTAAATGAATGATATGGAAAAAGATGTAAAATAGAATTTACAAATGAAACAAGGTGGTGTTTTAATAATTAAAATAACAAACCTGAAGACTGACTTCAATAATTTTTTTCTTTTGGATTTACCAAAGAGACATGTTAAAGTTTTGAAGGGACAAAGTAAAAATGAAAAGAAATTAAGTTCTGGGACTCTATTTAAAGGGTTTAAAGCTCAAGATTGATAAAAGCAAAAGGAAGGAGTACATATATTTGATCAAGGTTAAAATATATAGGTCGTTGTTTCTAGTAACTCTTAATGGATTTTTGCTGACCAGGACTAAATGACAATTAAATTTAAATTTTAATTAAAACAAATTTAAAGATTTGCTTGTAGACAAGAGATCATATATAGAAAGAAGAAATCTTTTGAGGTATTTTCAGAGAAAGTGATGTTACTCAAATAAAAGTAAAGAATTTAAAGTTGTTTTATTTAATTAAGATTAAAATATATAATGGACTTCTGTTGATTAGGATGAAATATGTTTGTTTACGAATAAAAGATGAAATATGGGAAGAGATTTTTTGTTAAAGTATCAGGGAGTGATAAGTTTCTGAAAATATTTCTATTTGTTGTGATGAAAAGAAAATCATTTCTTTATGAAACTTCTTTTTTCTTTACTATATTTTTTCTTTTTAATTTTTTTCTTGCACTTTTTTGTTTTTCTTTTCAGTCTTTTCTATTTTTTTATTTGTATTATCTTTGTATCTCTAAACTTCAATAAAATTATTATAAAAACTTGAAAAAAAACAAGGTTCAAAAACAAGATCAAAATAAGGACAAGCAGTACACATCCTAACTGCTGGCTATTCCTGCATTCTAGTTGTGTTTTATTTCTTGTTCCCTTCACAGATAATATACACTTCCTACATGTTAGGGGAAATTCTCATTAATTCTTCCACCATGCTTCTTTCCTAAACTTGTTAATTGTCCTTGCTTACACTAATAAGCAATCATTCAATTAATCAGAATGGGCAAAGAATATTTTCAGGAAGTACTCCTCACAATCAATAGCTATTCATAAGACAGCCCTTTTCAATGTTCACAATTAGCTAGCACATAGCCCTTCAGAATACACATCTTTTCTTCCAAATTTCTTATTGAACTCCACTGGCAAACTCCTGTAGGTTCACTTTGTTCATTGATACTTAAATATTATTTGGTTCAGATTACACTTTCTAATTATTGCAACATTATCTATCTATCTATCTATCTATCTATCTATCTATCTATCTATCTAATCTAATCTAATCATCCATCCATCCATCCATCCAATATACCATGCATCTCACACTGCAAGGCAACACCATGTAGCTTACAACAAAGTAAAACATAAGGAGGTAAAAACAATTTTAAATATAAAAACAAATCAAAATTACAAGAGATTAAAACAAACTAAACCCCCATACACACAGGTTTAGAGCAGAGAGGTGGTTATGGCTGCTATGGTACTACACAAGCCATCTCCAGTCTACAACTTCTCCTTCAGAACCCCATGCCAACTGGCATAGCCAGTTTTAAGGCATTTCCTGAAGGCCAGACGGGGGCAGACCTCACCTCCTGTACCAAGATATTCCAAAGAGAGGGACCGTGGCTATAATTCCTTGGCTAATAGGATCTGCAATAGACCTCTTCTGCCAGCATGAGTGTGGAGGGGCAAGATGGCTCCTCAGATATCCTGGAGCTATGCCATAAAGGGCTTTAAAGGTAATGATCAACATTTTGAATTGGACCCAGAAGCAAATCAGCAGCCAGTGCAGCTTGCATAATATTGGGGTTACATGTGCCACCCTAGGGGCCACTAAAACTGTACATGTGGCTGTATTCTGAACCAAATGTAGCTTCCCAAAAATGCTCCAAAAGTATTGGAGTATTGCAACTCTACCAGAACTCCCAAATTGCTCACCAGATCTGTCTGAGGTAGTGCAACCCCATCTAAAATTAAATATGATAAACCTCCAGATCCTAAAGTTCCATGTAACCACAGGCACTCTGTCTTACCAAAGTTCAATTGAAGCTTGTTGTCCTCCATCCAGGTCCCCACACCCTCCAGGCACTACAAAAGGGCAGCCACAGCACCATTTGGATCACCAGGAAGGGAGATGTAAAGCTGAGCATCATCAGCATATTGATGATATCTCACCCCATGGTGTCTGATGATCTCACCCTGCAGCTTCATGTAGATGTTTAAAAGAAGCAGGGTCAGCACTGAGCCCTGCAGTGCCCCACAAAGGAGATGCCATGGGCTAGACCTCTTATTCAACACCAACTACTGTAGAACCAGCCACGGTGATAGGAACCGAACCAGAGCAACATTGTGCTGCCCAGTTCCAAACCCCACAGCTGATCCAAAAGGATACCATGGTTGATGGTACTGAAAGCTGTCTAGAGGTCAAGAAGGGCAATACCCTCATGCTACTTTTACAAGAGATCATCCACAAGCACAACCAATGCTGTTTCTGTCCTAAAACTGGACCTGAAACCTGACTGAAGGTTTGACACCAAAATCTCTACAATGTCTCATGCCCTCAAAAAAATATGCTGTAATTATTTTATTTCATGGATATCTTTAAGAAATCTTTTTTCAGATTACATACAGTAGATTAGTTTTATCAATAGAGATGAAGATTATTTTTTTTATTTCTATTTTGTTAGAAAGGTCAGTTTTTCATAATTAGTTCCGAGGGAATTATTATAACATTTAGCATACCTATATTTAAGATATAATGGGACCATAAGGTACAGAATATTAAAAATAAACAAACAAGATAAGTAGATTCTATGCAAACTTTAACTTACATCTTCTATTGTGAACTTCCAAAGCTTGTCTAAGATCTACAGTGGCTTTTCCTAATAAAGCATCAGCTTTTAAAGTATGATGGCTCCAAACTCTAAATTCCAAAGTGGTTTGTGGAGTCACATTCCTATACAAAAACAAATTTCTTTTTAAAATTGGAAATATATTACTGCACATGTTTAATAATCCCCAACATGTAAAGCAATAATTACTGTATTTGAATATTGTCTTTTGATTAGAAAGCAGCAAGTTTAGATAATATTATATCAACATAATTATATTACAGTTTACAACCCAAGTTCAATAATTAAATGATTAAAATTATTAAAACTGTTATAATATACTTTTCAAAATAATCCCCATCTTCTTTTTCTTCAATACTCAAACTATCATGGTTGTTTTATTGCTGTGCATATTTTTTCTGAATTAATACACATATGTCAGCCAATGGATGTACCACCAAGGAATAAAAGCCAATTGCAACTAGTAGAAATCTTCCAGTTTAGGATCTAACTTCAATACAGTATGTGGTACTCTTGAAATTGCACAAAAACAAAACAAAACAAAAATTAAGCAAAGTTATGATTTCTTTCTTTAAGAATACATTCTCTACAAATTCCAGGTAAAGCTTTCTAATTTGTTTTCCCATGACTTTTATTTTAACACACTATCCAATATTACCTTCTGTTTTGTTAATATAAAATATGTTTCTCTTTATTTATGTTTCCCACTTACCTGTATTTCCTTTATGGATAGAAACAAGGCCAGATTACTGATGAAAATTTTATTTTCAAAAATGGGGATTAATTTTAGTTTGTTTCTTCATCCCAATAGTAGGTGAGACAAACTTGGATGCAAACCAAAACAGTAGAATCTAAGAGAGGAGAGTCTATTCTCCTATTCCATCAAAACATTGTGAGTAACTCCATATCACCCACTGTTTTTCCCTTGTCCATTCAAAAAAACTAATCTGATTAAGGAGTCTGGAACCTGCATATTTATTCTGAACATTTGGGATAGAAATAGTTAATTATAAAAATATTCTACTTACACTGTCAATTGTTCTTCCCATTTTGGATTTGAGGAACTGCCAGACTTAGATGTTTTCTTCACTTCATTGTCTGCTACTAGTTCTGTATAAATGGCAGCTAAACCAAAAAAGTTCTTTTTTCTTTTCAATTTGGCACTAGAAACTAAAAGAAAATTACTTAAAACTATTGGAAATAGTTCTTTTTAGAAAATGACAATTAATTACAATGTCTCTATTCAAAACTAATGAATGGGAGAGCTTATTTTTAACGCTATCTAGAAAATCCAGGTCACATTTTGTGATTACAAACAGTACTTTGCTGTACATTAAAATTGCCTGGAGTACTTCAGCACTCTAATTTAGAACATATTGACAATCAAAAGACTTCTGCTTTGTTGCAAGAAAAATGCCTTGTATATATTCCAGCATGACAGTTAGGATCCAGAAACAATATCACACTTCACACTTCCTTTTTCATCTAGCTAAAAGGAGCCATGTTTAAAAAAAACACAAAAACACAAAACCTGATGGATGAGTACTACTGGAAGGTTGTGATAACAAGCAGTTAAATAGATCTATTTGAAGTTGTACTTCACACTTCACTAGTAACAAATCAGTACACTAATATTAACTGTTCATCGCCTGAGTTCACTGAAAATGGTTCTAACTCCTTAAATAACTTTCTGACATGGAATGTTTTATAAAAGTTACTATAGCAACATGTCTACAGAGATATTGTGTAATCAAACAGCAAACTTTAAAATCTACTGATATAGTTTTCAGTAACCCTATCATCAAGAACTTTTAAAAGTTCCTGCTCCTCATTTTGAAAAGTTTTTAATCTAATTTTGTATAATGTCCCAAAAGCAAAAATGCATACATGAAAGCTACAACTGGAGAACTATTTTCTTACACCCAATAGCTATTATTTTGCTTACTAAAGAAGTAAAAGTACAGGTATGCCTCAACTTAGGACCACAACTGGGACCGGAATCTCCGTCATGAAGCAATGTAGTTGTCACATAACCACACTGCTTGGTGACAGCATTTCCAGTGGTCCCAAATGAAATTAGAAACTTTTCGTAGCTTGGGTTGTAGATTTAGACAGAGGTTTGTCCTCCGACCTTGCTGCTTGGCTCCCGGATGTTTCATTACCAAACTAGGTAACGTCTTCTGCAGGGGTTTTGGGTGAAGTGTCTTGTTTGTTTATACAGGTCCTGGGTGGTTGATTAGTCTTGTGGCCGTCATGTTACCTAGTTTGGTAACGAAACGTCTGGGAGCCAAGTAGCACGCTCAGAAGACAAACCTCTGCCTAAACCAATTGAGTTTGTTAGGCCAGGACAGTGCTGTCATTGGATGAGAAGGATCTCATCCTTTTCCCTCCCTGCCACAATTGCATTCACTTCAGGATTTAGAAAGCATGTCTTTTCCATGGGAGACCCTGCCCTATGAAGCAGCCTTTCCCTGGCATTTAAGATCTGGCTTTCTCCCAAGCACTGGGATAGAGGTGAGGTAAATGAGAGGATTTAATGAGGCCCGTTTGTGAAATCTAACCTTTGGTGCCAGGTTTTTAATGTTTATGATTTTAGTAGATACTGTACAGTCATGTGAAAAAGAAAGTACACCCTCTTTGAGTTCTACGCTTTTGCATATCAAGACATAGTAAAAATCATCTGGTCCTTAGCAGTGCTTAAAAATAGGTAAATACAATCTCAGATGAACAACAGCACATGACATATTACACCATGTCATCATGGCTTCTCCGTTTTGGCTTTCCTTTTGTAAAATAAATATGCTATAACATGTCACGCTGCAGCCCCATAAAAGATTTCCACATGCATACACCCAGGCATGGAGGGGACAGGAAATGCTTCATTGGTGACAGCAACTTGCAACCTTCCCTGCCAGCTTCCCAAATGATTTTCTGGAGAAGTCAGCAGAGAAGAGTGCTGATGATCGTGCAGTGTCTGGCAACTGGTCATAAGTTCATATTGATTACCAAACACTCAGCTCACAATCATGTGGCCACTGTGACATTTTACAACAACCAGAAGTCCTGTATCATTTCAATACATCTAAAGCTTACTTAGTTCTTTGAGGTTTACTTTCTTCCCTGGGATTAAGTACAAGTAGTCCTGGACTTACAACAGTTCATTTAGTGACTATTCAAAGTTACAACGGCACTGAAAAAAGTGATTTATGACCATTTGTCACAGATATGACCTTTGCAACATCATGTGATCAAAATTCAGATGCTCGGTAACTGGTTCATATTTATGACCATTGCTGTGTCTCAAGGTCACGTGATCACCTTTTGCGACTTTCTGACAAGCAACGTCAATGGGGAAGCCAAATTCACTTAACAACCAGGTTGCTAACTTATTAACTGCAGTGATTCACTTAACTGAGGCCGTAAAATGGGGCAAAACTCACTTAACAAATGTCTCATTTAACAACAGAAATTTTGGACACAATTATGGTCACAAATCAAGGATTACCTGTATTTTGAGCTTCTTTAGATTCCAAGGTTTCTAAAACATGTCAATGCAATGTTCTTGTTTCACAAAGATCATTTTAGTTGTTTTACCACCTATACTACCTTGGAACTATATGGCCCATAAAATATTTCCGACTTTAATAAAACTTTGTGCTGGATCCCAATGGTCACATAATCACATTTCATATACTTGGCAATCTGTTTGCATTTACGACTGGTTGCAAAATACCTTGCAATCATTTGAAAGTCAATGGGGAAGCCAGCAGAGAAGGCTGCAAGTGAAGAGGAGGTTGGATGAGATCTGTTCCCTTAGCATGCTGGAAGGGAAATCTCACAGTGCACTGGAGGAACGGATCTCAGATCTGGCGAAAATGCTAGCGAATGCCATTATTCACATGATTGTTCTTTCCAATGGGGCTGGGAGAAGGTCTGGACCTCTAGGTATGATGGGAGGCTCAAGTCCTCTCCCTACCCTACCATGTCCTGAGGCACAGGTCCCCTCGCCATCCCTCCACTTAATGACTGACCATAGCAGTTTTCTATGCCCCAAAAATACCAAAAACGTTATGGTTAGTCATGTTAAGATTTGTTTAAAATGAATGGTACAGAATTTCAAGGAAGGAAAAGCAATCCTCCTCTTTCTTATCAACTACAAGAAATCATCTGACTAAAACCAAGGCACATGGAAGTTCAACAAAAGGATCATTATGTTATCTCATCCTTGTATGTGATTATCTATTTTTAAAATAAACAAAAATTCAAAAGGACCAAAATGTTAGTAATATTGAACAAGGATAGCTATACCACCAGGCATTCTTCTTTGCTCAAACTAATAGGATATAATGTGGTGTTTCTATTTTAAAAGGATAACATAGACATATTTAATATAATTGTAAATCTGCAAAGGATTAAATCTGTACTAATTGCTTCAGGGAGAGATATAATTAACGTAGATAAATAGAACAAGAAATAAAGTAGAATCTATTTTTATTTATCAATGGCAGGCAAATAATAAGACACATAGTTTGTAAATTTTAACTTACTTGTTACTTGCATCTGTAGTCTTCCATTGTAGTTATTACTGTTTCCAGATGTTGGGGAGGCTGCAGCCATATCAGGGGATCCACTTTCAGCCTATTGAAGAAGACAAAATATTTGACCACATGTTCCCACTATTCTACTAAAGTTACAATCAGTTGATAATAATTTAATGAATCAGGTTTGGTTCTGATAAAACTATTCTATTAACATTATATTCCTTGTAGTGCTTATCAATTTAATTCATGTTTACATATTTTTTTAAAATATTGTCAACACTTTTTATCTTTATTTGTGTTTGTTTTATTTTTAAGAAAATAAACAATGACTCCAATTTGATACTTGAGATAGTCCTCACTTAAGCAACCATTCAAAGTTACAACAGACCTCCCCAGAACTACTTATGATCTTTTTTTAAAGTTCAAATGGCCACACACACTATCAGTCACATGACTGCATTTTAGCAACTTACATTTACGGCCATTTACAGCATCCCATAGTCACATGAGCACAACTTTTGATATATTTTTTTGCCAGTTTCACTTTTACTTTTTGGCAAAAAAAAAATGCCCATTAAGTATAATGTTTCACTTAACTACTGCAACATTTGCCTACCAATCACAGTGTCTGCTTAACAACTACTTCAAAAAAGGTTGTAAAATCAGATGAGGTAACATGTTGACCCATTTAATGACAGCCACAATGTACAACCATAATTCCAGGCTTAATTAGTCCTAAGTCTAGGACTACTTATGCAGATACGGCCAAAACTATTGGTACACTTCCATGTTTTCCAAAAAACTCCATAGCAATTTGTCATGAAGTAAATTGAAATTAACAAAAGTAAATGGCATCCATTAATCTTTATTCAATAGTCTACAAAGAAAACTTTGTTTTTGTTATATAACATAACACATTCTTGTAAATAATAAAACAAATGTAAATAGCATGGGCATAATTATTGATATCCTTAACCTAATATTTCATAGCATTTGTTTTGAGGCAACAACTGCAATAAAGTGTACCTCTGAATAAGATTTTATATTTCTCAACTCGCAATCTATTGAAAAACTACTCTTCTCAACTAAGTTTCAACTCTTTCCATAAATGTTCAATCGGATTCAGATCAGAAGTTAAAGCAGGTCACTTCTGAACAACCCAATGTTTGTTTTCCAATCATTCTTTGGTTCTCTCTAAAATGTATTTGGGGCCATGATTCTATTAGAGGACCCATGAGCTAAGACAGAGCATTCTAATACTGAGCATTATAATTTAACACCATAATGCCTTGATAATTTTCTGGTTTCATTTATTCATCAACCCTATAACTTTATGGAGGTTCCTCCATTTTTCACAGTAAAGTTTGTGTTCTTTTTTAAAAAGCATTTTTTTGTGAACATACAGCAGCTGTGACTTACCAAAAACCTCTAATTTTGTTCAAACTGTCCAAAAGACATTGTCACAGAAGATCTGTGCCTTGTTGACATGCATTTTGGCAAACTGCAATCTGGCTGTTTTGTGCCAATCTTTAAGAAGGAGGATTGTTTACCATGGACACCACTTTCAGTCAGACAGTGTTTGACAATGTAATGTGACATTGTTGTAACTTGATTTTGCAGATCAGCCAGGATCTGTTTTGAAATTTTCTTTGGTTCTTTCTCTACCATTCAAACGTTCCTTCTGTTCAATCTATGGTCAACTTTCATCTTGTGGCCACATCCAGGGAGGTTGGCTATGGTCCCAAGGCTCTTAAGCTTCTTGATAACATTAGCAATCATGGTCACAAGAATATGAAGATCTTTGAAGATGGTTTTGTCACCTTTACCTTTACCATGCTTGGCTATTACCTTTTTCCTTTCCTCCTCAGTCAACTCTCTGCTTTTCTTTCTTTTGTTCAAGTTCACTGTGCTTCACACAATGACACCAAATGCCCTAATATTTTTTTCCAAATAGTACTCAGTAATTAAATATGAATATAACAGTAATTAAAGTGGTCTGCTTCAGTGATCACTAATATCCAATAACATAGTTTAATATCTAAGGATGAAAATAATTATGTCTGTGCCATTTTCATTTGTTTTATTTACAAGACTATGTTAACTCATGCCTCAAAAGCAAAGTGTCTGCACTATGGAACAAAGAATGGTGGATGCCATTTACCTGTCCATGTTTCAATTTATTTCATGGCAAATTGCGAAAAAATGCAGGAATATCAATACTTTTAGTCACATCTGCAAAATAGTTATTATTGCTTTCATATTTTTAGTAGTTTGTTAGCAGTAAATAAATTCATGCCTGTAACATAAAGCACTTAAAGAGCATGTAAGATGTTATGGTTAAGAAATAGATTTACAACCAGGGAGACTCAGGTTCAAGTCTATCCTCAACCACAGAAACTCACTGGATGACTTTGACCAACCATTCTCTTTCAACCCAACTCATTTCATAAGTTTGTGGTTGTGGGGATAAGAAATTAAAATTATTCCCATGAAAACCACCTTCAGTTCTTGAAGGAAAATTGTAAATTTAATTTAACTGATTAAACTATAAATTTAATTAACACTACTACATAGTAGTATTTCAAAATTTATTTATTTATATCTTGTCTTTATTATTTTTATAAATAATTCAAGGTGATAAACATGCCTAATACTCTTTCCTCCTTCTATTTTCTCCACAACAACAACCCTGTGAGGTGAATTGGGCTGAAACTGGCCCAAGCTCACCAACTGGCTTTCATGCCTAAGGCTGAATTAAAACGCACAGTCTACTGGTTTCTAGGCCAGCACCTTAGCCAGTAGATCAAACTGTCTCTATATAAAGTCATGTAATTATAATATAAAGTTATGTATTATAATTAATTAAATTAATTTACAAATTTATTTTGGCCTCACATGCCATTAAGGAAAAATGGCTAATGATCATCAGGAGAATATGTTCTGCTTCTTTCTACCCATATGTGATCATATAATACTATCAATTTTTTTAAAAAAACAAATATGGGCAATAATCTGGTGATATTTTTTTAGGTGGGAGAAAGATAAAAAGACACATTAAATTATTTCAGAAGTTTTGCTAAATGTTTGTATAAACTATACAATAAAGCAGGCAGCTTTATTAGAACAAAAGATTTTGCTTAATTGTCAACATAAGAAAACCAGTTTGGTCTAGTGGTTAAGGCATTGAACTAGAAAGGAAGAGACATGAGTTCAAGTTCTCCTTGGTCATAAAAACCAGCTGGATGACTTTGGTCCAGTCACTCTCCCTCAACTCAACTCACCTCACACAGATGTTGTTGTGGGGAAAATAGGAAGATGTGTTGGATATATTTTCAGACTGTGATGCTGGTAGGAGCAAATCAGCACCTTTGCATCTCTCAAAGATACAAGTTACTGAAATTTGTGAACTCTTTTAAATTTTCAATATTTTTGCATAAATATGACCTAAAACACGTCTATTTTCTGCCCATCCTAAAACTAAATAAAGAGAACTTGTTCTTATAATGTTGACATCTGTCATTTACCTATTGCTTCCAATTAATGAAAAAGTTATGGAGATTATGCGGCTAAGAAGACATTAGACATAATCATAAACCTGTGGAAAATGTAAAAATAAACTGGAAATAATCTATCAGTAAAATTCTTTTACACAGCAGACTAAAAAGTAATAGCTCTTAAAGTGATCTCCTTGAACTAAGTAAAATAAATCAGAATCTGATTTTTTTTCCTATACATCTTCAATGTAATTAACATCTGATTCCAGCTAATCATTTCAGGTCCTCTACCCTATCATACCAGAAAACTTTTGCTTTCTGTTACGAACATACCACAATCAGGCAGGAGTGTTACATATAGCTTTTTAGACAGATTGATGTGAACTAGGGAACTTATGCAGGTGGGATTTAAATAGCAAACCATTCATATCAGTAAATCACTTATTCAATTTTAATTGTCCAACATACTGCAGAGCTCTGTCTTATGCCTACTTTAATGTTTTGCCCTCTGCAATACTGCAGGGAAGGTAGACAAGACTACTTTTGCAGTGTGAATTTGCCTGCGTTTTAGAGGAACCTGAAAACTCTAACCAATATGTTCCTTCAATGCCCTTTCAATAACTTGTTCCCTGCTTTCATAACTTTACTTGTTAACACGTCTTCTGTGAATGATTTTTGTTTGCTTTATATTATCAGATTGTACATATGTAATATTTAAGAAACCAGTTGAAAACAGACTTGAACAATTGGAAAATTTCTTACTACCACCACTGCTTTATACAGAAAGGGGTTAAGTATATAAATAAATATGTTTTTTATTGTTTTATGTTTTGTTGCCATATAAGTTATACATAAAAAATTATGTTTGATCGCTGTATTAGGGTTCCTGAAAAGATATTTTTATGTTTGTCTTTCCAATATTCACCTAGTAGATTTCTTGCAACTGTTGACTAGACCCGTACCAGAACTTGGTCTTCTCTGGTTTCGGTTGGTCATTAACAACAACAAAAGAAATTTATATGAAATGTATGCTAAACAATTGATCTCAAACAGAGAGGATTTACATATAGTCCTTGACTTACAACTGGTTCCTTACTGACCATTCAAAGTTACTTGAAAAACGGACTTGCAACCCAGATCCGAAGTTCCAATAATCAGGTCCCTTCTATAGTCAAATGGTTGCATTTTGGGCACTCGGCAACACAGCCTCACGTACAGCCATTTGCAACATCCCACAGTCACATGACTGCATTTTATGCTAGTTTTGTCAAAAAATGGTGCTTAGTTTCAGCTTTCAACAAAATGCTTAGCAAACCATTGGCTCATTTACAGTCCGCCACATTGACTTAATGACCATTACAAAAAACCATAAAATTGGATCAGTCACGTGACCCAAGTCATTTTACAATTGTCACAACATAAGATCATAATAGGCAGGTGTCACTGTAGACATATGTCAAGGACTACCTGTACTACATTTTTATAATCATGTTCCTCTTATTCTCAAATTAAAAATATTTTACTCTTTGCTATCTTAAATTGAATTAGAATCATATATAGTAGCATATATGATTCTAATACTATAATCATATATGATCCTAATAGTACATATATAGTACTAGTTAAATGCACTAGTTAAAATATAGAAAAAAGTTGCTCAATATTTAGAAAAACTGTAACTATAGTAAATAGTACAAAATTGTATAAGTCAAAACTAAATATACGGTAGTTCAATGTCAAGTTAATAATTCAAATATATTACTGAATAATAATCAAGGAATAAAAAACAGCTGACATTCTGGAATGCAAGCAGTTGTTTATTGTTAATATTAGCTAAGATAAAAATAAACTATTGATTTACTTTTAAAGCATTTATACCCAATTCTTCAGCTGAAAAGGTTTTAGAGAAGCTTTTATAATTAGAAACAACAGTTTCTGTCCTTAGGGTCTTATAATATAAAAGGCATGAGAGAAGTAAAATGATACTCCATATTTAGATTAATAATCCATATTAGCAAAAAAGTAAATGTTAGTAAATGCTGCATATTTAGTAGTTTCATATAAACTCTAACCAAAATTGTCAACATAATTTAAAAATGTGGATGTTAGCTCACCTTCAATATCTTGGTCTGGGTGGTTTGTCCCCTCTACTATTTATCTCTTTCACTTAATACTATTTTTCTAACTGAAATATCAGATCATAGTACAGATCCATAGTAACAGCAGACTGATCACTCATTTTCTTTTTCTTTTTTTCATTCTAGGTCTCAAACCATAGTTCAAGTACTAAAACAAGAAAGATCACGCCATTCCAAAGCAAACTGATCCTAATATTCCATCTTGAATGATAGATACATTTTGGAAACTGTAAATGTTGAAGAATGTATATTAATTGATTTAATTTCAAACTAAGGTTTTGTAGTTGATATTATAGAAATGTCTACAGTGTTACAATTTCAGCTGAGAAAAGTCTAATATAAGGAAAGCCAATGAACTATCAAAAACCTATTCACAGATAATTAACCATTAAGCTCATTGTAACACATTAAGACAAAGAAAGAACATTCTCTTTATCATTTTTCTAGATAACAGAATGTCAATACAGATACAATGTACCTTGCCAGATAAAAGCACACTATCACCACTTACCACAAGAATTTGGCAGTCTCAGAGGAAAATAAGCTTCTGGCAACTTGTATACAAGTTGGAAAGGTAGTTATTTATCTAAACCAACCTGAATCCCGTCCAGTGCACGTATCCATTAAGCAACAGGTGACTATCCAGTCCTTCCAGAAAACCTCCAACAAAGGAAGTTGTTCACCATTCTAGGTAAATTGTTTTGTTGTTCAATCTCTCTTACCATCAGAAAATTCCTCCTAATATTGAATGATTCTTCTATTTCAACATGTTCATCATCCTGCTCTTTTTCAATAGAGAACAAATCCATCCTCTCTTCCACATGACAACCTTTCCAATGTTTGCAAATCACTACTGTTTTCTCTCCCCATCTTACTTCTCACAAGTTAAAAATGCCCAGCTGATGTAACCATTCTTCATAATGCTTTTCCCCCCTTACATCCCAGTAGTTCTGGTCTGAATTTATTCCAGCTTTTCTATGTTCATTTTAATATGAAGTACTCAGAAACTGACACAGATGTCCACATGTAGTCTTACCAGTGCTGACTATACTAGCACTGCTACTTCAGGTGAACTGATAGATTCTGTTAAAATTACATTGGTCACTTTAATTGTTACATCACACTGTTTGCTCATGTTCAGTTGGTAGCTCACCAGATACCCTAATTCTTTCTCATATGCAGTGTCATTTTATAAGTCTTCCACTTTTTAAAATGTGTTAGCTTTTTCCAGTCTTCCAGCACCTCAACAGCTGTCTAGGAATTTTATTCGTTTTGCATGCTATTGCAAATAGCAAAGATTCCTGGCAATTATCTTATGTAAAAAAACATAAAAGCATATAACATTACAGAAAATATTAATTGTATAAACAATAACCAACAGCAGCATATCACAGATGGCATTAGCACCATCATCTTTCAAAATATCTTTAGAAATTCCAAATTTTTATCATTTTCCATGAATTTAATATTAGGGAGAAGAGTATTACAAAAATCAAGGTCATTAAAAAGCATGCTTCTGGGCTTCAGCTTTCCTCACATCCTAAAAAAAATGGAGAATCACTAATAATTTCTCCTAGAAAGAAGAGTTCCCTGAAGGATTTTTTAAATTAATCCTCAACTATGTCCTCCCGTTTCATTCCTCAATAATGTAAGGGAAAATTTTCTCTGTTTCTTAAGAATTACAATGCTAAAGGTAATCTGTTCTGGTTTCTCCCTATTCTGTCATTATTCCTCCACTTCCACTACACAATACAGCAATAGCCTCTTTTACTGTACTTCAGACATATTAAAACACAACCATATTGGTGACAAAATTAGTGGACCAGATGAATGCTGTGGATATAATTTACTTGGACTTCAGTAAGGCATTTGATAAAGTAGACCACAGTCTACTACTTGATAAGATAGAAAAATGTATGTTAGACAGCATCAACACCAGATGGATTTGTAGCTGGCTGACCGGCCATACTCAGCCGGGCCAGGTGCTCTTCAACATCTTCATCAATGATTTGGATGAGGGGATAGATGGGGAACTCATCAAATTTTCAGATGACACCAAGCTGGCAGGAATAGTCAACACTCCAGAAGACAGGCTTAAGATATAGGAGGATCTTGACAGACTTGAACATTGAGCGCTATTTAACAAAATGAAATTCAATGGTAAAAAAAGTAAGGTTCTATATTTAGGCAAGAAAAACCAAATGCACAGGTACAGTACAGGTGATACCTGGCTCAGTCATAGTAACCGTGAGAGGGATCTCGGAGTCCTAGTGGACAATCGCTTAAATATGAGCCAACAGTGTGCTGCAGTTGCCAAAAAAGCCAACACAGTGCTAGGCTGCATTAACAGAGGGATAGAATCAAGATCACATGAAGTGTTAATACCACTTTATTATGCTTTGGTTAAGGCCACACTTGGAATACTGCATCCAGTTTTGGTCACCACGATGTAAAAAAGATGTTGAGACTCTAGAAAGTGCAAAGAACAGCACAAAGATGATTAGGGGACTGGAGACTAAAACATATAAAGAACAGTTGCTGGAATTGGGTATGTCTAGTTTAATGAAGAGAAGGAAGAGGGGTGACATGATAGCAGTGTTCTAATATCTCAGGGGTTGCCACAGAGAAGAGGGAGTCAAGCTATTCTCCAAAGCACCTGAAAGCAAGATAAGATGCAATAGATGGAAACTAATCAAAGAGAGAAGCAACCTAAAACTAAGGAGAAATTTCCTGACAGTTAGAACAATTAATCAGTGGAATGGTCCAACACTGGAAGTTTTTAAGAAGAGACTGGACAACCATTTGCCTGAAATGGTATAGGGCAGGGGCAGGCAACCTTGGCTCTTTTATGACTTGTGGACTTCAACTCCCAGAATTCCTGAGCCAGTATGGAGTTGAAGTCCACGAGTCATAAAAGAGCCAAGGTTACCCTGGTACAGGGTTTCCTGCCTAAACAGGTGATTAGGCTAGAAGACCTCCAAGGTCCCTTCCAAATCTATTGTTGTTGTTGTTGTTGTTGTTGTTGTTGTTGTTGTCTTCCAAATCTATTGTTGTTGTTGTTGTTGTTGTTATTATTATTATTACTACTACTACTACTACTACTACTACTACTACTACTACTACTACTACTATTACTATTATTATTATATCCAAACTTCTGAGTTTTGTCTTTCTGACATAAAGACACATCCTTATAGGCTAAAATACCAATTTCTTGTCTCAATTATTGCTCCTCTGCTTGGTCTTATAATTGCTTCCCAGCTTGTCCCACTATGCTTTCTCTTCATCCAATATAGACTCAAAATCTTTCTTTTTTTTTCTTTTTTTTTCTTCTCACCGAGAAGAAAAAAGTATGCCTATACTTTTAATATAGATGGTCCTTGCTATCCACAATTCTTTTTACACATGCTTTCTCATATACACAATTAACAAAGAACAGATCTCAGTCACATATAAAAAGAGTTCACCTATCTACAATTTTGCACTTTTTTCATAATTTTATGAATCCACTAAATCAAATGTGCCCAACCTACGGCCCGCAGTCCACATGCAACATGGGCAGCTAGTAATGCAGCCCCACAAGATGGTAAGCTGTTCATATTACAGTATATGATTTTATATATATTAACTATATTGCACATGTTATATGTCATCCAAGACAATTCTTCTTCGCCCAGGCAAGCCAAAAGGTTTGAAAACTATGCACTAAATGGTAGAAAGGTTTTCTCATAAATAAAGTGTGTTTTTAAGTATTATGGTTAGGTCATTCTGCTGTGACCTACCCAGTGAGTCTGACACCTGGAGGTCCCATTCTTCTGGCCTTCATGGAGAGCTTTCTATGTAATGTCTGCATTTTCTTGCCTTTTCTTGACGAGTCTCAAAGAAGACTGGCCTCCAATATAAAGCTTTTCATTTTATAGTCCAGAAAAAAATGCAAACTTTCATTTGCAGAAGGTGTAATTTGTATGCTCTTCTGTTAAATCACGAAACATAGCACATATCTATTAAGTCACAGCTACAACTCTGTATTTATTTTTCAGCAGGATCTGACACTAGCTTTATAAACTGACAAAATTTGTTTCTGTTTGCTCTCTTTTTCACAAGCTCCCCAATATCCATCCTCTTTCTAAAAAAGTGCTGTCTGAGACTGTGCCACTGTATCAAGACTAGAAATAGCTACATACCAAATAATGTGGTTAGGAATGTTAAATCAGTGGATTTTTCCAATTGGACTATGCAGTTTTAGGTAAAATTAGGTATCATAGAAGTAATTCTATTGTTTGTTTTTTAAAATATAAACTTCTAACAATAAAATAGTCATTGGAAAATTATACAAAGACTGTATATACACAACCAGTGATAAAGAAAGAGCAGTGGCGAAGTAATTATTGAGACTGAAAACAAATGCGTCTTTGCTACCCTGTACTCTGCCTCAAAGACTCAAACAGCCCTAAACTGCTTTACGTAATAATTTATCTCAAATCTTCCAATGCCAAAAAGACATTTTAGCAAGTGATAATCTAAGAGGCAATTTGTTCGGTCATATCAACAGTTATTTAGTCCAATAATTTAGTCAATTATTCCATTTCTCTCACTGGCCAAAAATATTATCCTTTTATTCCTAAGGTTTCTATTTTAGCTACAAGAATGTTCCAAAGAACAGTCAAGCAGGAAAAGACCGGTCATCTTAGACATAATTCATCAGGATTGTTTTAGAATTTAGACTTTGTTTCATGGATCATATAAGTAATATATGAAGCAAAATGAAAGAACATCATTTATTAAAAACCATCACAGTTCTTGGATAAGAGATAAAGGCTTTTGGGTAAGATAGTGAGATTGCTCAGCATACTTAACCCACTACCATTAGTTCAGAAGTGAAACACTCTGCTAGAATAATCTAAAAAGAAACAGGAAGTAATTCCTTCCTTAACTTTCAGAGAGTGAAGTCAGAAAATTAAAAACAGTCCAGAGGGCAAGAAACCTCTGTAATATATCTATTTTATCTTGGACACTTAAGCCAAAACATAATCTATAGTTTCTTTCAATCAGGCAAAAAAGAACTTAAAATTATTTTTTGAAAGTTCTTAATGATTTTTGTCTTTCATAAAAAATGAAGAAAGGTTTACTGATATTACATAGCCAGTTTAATCAATAAATACAATTTGTTATGAGTGATTTAATCTTCAGAAGCCTATCATGACTATTTGACATGGTCATTTTAAAAACTATACATTTTAATCAAATATTATATGAAATGAAACTTTTAAAATATTCTCCAAAAATATGCCTGTCACAGATTCTTATTTCTGGAAACCTTGCTGCACAGAACAAAAACAAAGTTTTAAATACAAATCCTAATGAAAATGCTAATAATACTTTTTGGCATGACTAGCAAATATATGATTGCATATTTTTCCTCAGTTCTAAACAATTATCTAGGTACACCAACACTTTGACATTTCTATTCATCCTAGGAATCCTGACTGGAAGAACAAAGTAACATATCAAGTCCTGAAAGCATAATGAAACAGTCAAATCTTTATTTCTTCTTGAAAACTCAATAGTGTGAAAACTGAACCAATCTCTGAAGGAATGCTTTTCTTGATATGGCAGGCCATATAAATTCGACTAAATACATAAATAACTGTGAAGCATAGATCCTGCAGATGACATTCCATAAGACAAGGAATCAAAAAATCAGAATCTTCCTGATCGACATGCAGATAGAGTTAGCAGCCCTGAACATGCCCAGGTCCTAAACTATGAAGGGTTTTAAAGTTAACAACTAGCCAGTAATCAGTGCAGCTTTGGGAGCAATCATGTTAAATGCAGGTGAATCAATTTCATTTATTCATTCATTCAATTTCTACAGCTACCTATCTCAATCAATGTCCTGGGTGGCCTACAAAAAAAAATACAATTAAAAATGCTAAAAACACATTTTAAAAATAAAAACAATAGGATCAAGTTAGCCTTATTTCGAACTGATCTGGTCTTCACTAGCAGCAGCAGCAGCAGCCAGTCCAGAGCCTTGAAAGCCTACCATCTGGGCCCTAAGGTTGAGTCTAAGAAATTGGAACGTGCCACCAGAATTAGATACCTGTGGCTTGGTCCGCAGGAACAACCCGTTTCTCATCTCTTGCCATATTTTCCTCTACCCATCACTATTGGGATTTTACATCCTGCTCCCATCTCTTCTGAGCTCTCCCTTCTTCACTGTTCATAGCCATATACTTCCCTACCTGTGGCTCCCAATGAAATTACTCAGTCAGGGGAATGCGAAGAGGAAATGCTCCTGCGGCAGATTCAGAGTTAGATTTCAGCACCAGAGATGAGCTTTCCCTCATCTCCAGCCCCATTCACATTCAATCTACCCCACTCCAGGACTGGTCTCTTTCACTGGCCAGCTTGGGGGTGAGGCTACAAATAAACACATACGCACACACATATATCCCTGACTCTCACCCAGACAAAGGGGTGCCAAACACTGACTTCTAAATTCTCACCAACAACCCCTGCATAGATGTCCCAGCTGCTACATACTGAGCAACTACACCTACTTCAGGGGTTGTTAGTGAATTATGATTCAGAAACTGAACAACTCAAATACTACATAGTGTAACAACAATATGCAAAAGTAGAAATATCAATGAAAGGTAAATATTAAATTGACTGTGACTTTACGACTTAAAGACAGCTGATATAAGATATTTTATTAGTATATTATTCCAACTTTTGACTGCTAAAATGGATAACACATATTCAAAATCTGTTGGATATTTGATAATCAGATTGCATCAAATGGCAATGTCACTCAATCTCAGTGATTTTGAAATATGATTTGTTACAGAATGAAACAAATTTTAAATACTGTCTTTATGTTTATGTTAGGTGTTCTTCCATTAAGTATCACTAAGCTTTATGTTCTACAAACTAAACTGAGTTACTTTATATATAACTGTTGCCAGGAAACTTGTGATTCCCCTGGAATTACACTGAATCCCTCCATTACAAGGCTTGCAAATTAAGCTGTTAAAAATTGCATCAGCCATGATCTGAAGTAGTATTTTGTTAGTGTGTAAAATTAAGACTTTTATTCAATATAGTCTTTTCAGCTTTCCTATACCTCTTCTGTGCCTCCCCATCTGTGCTCTATAGTGTCTGTCCACAGCTACCCTTGTGCTCCTTGCCTGAAACTCTCATCTTTTCCTGTTTAATGACTTATTCAACCTGAGGTTACGACAGTAATTAGGATTGCTGCTAAGTGATGCATATATGTGCCATAATATTTTGTCTGCATTGCTTAGAGATGGCAATGCCAGCCTAACACAAGGACTACATGTACTGTAGTTAACATACTCTGTTAAGTTTTCTATCTTTGGTATTGGTGCATAGACTGAACTCTTACAATCTTTTAGCCATTTTGTCCAGATTTTCTGGCAAAGTTGATTAGAATCTCTATAGATTATTCTGTTGTTGTTTGTTCTATTTCTACAGCTATTCTATCACTTCCTACAATATTCTAACACGGTAACTACCAGACTGCTGATTTAACTTCATGTGTGATGAAATGTGCTCCTGAAAAAGCAGTGGGAGAAACGTTTGCCAACACAGAGCTTTCCCAGAAAGTGGTCCAGATTAAGAGAGTGTGCAGTCCCAAGATGGGTGAGGGAGGAGGGAAGAGGCTCAGGGTAGCTACATCCTAGAAGCTCTCAGGATATAGCTAATAAATAAGAAGGCTATAGCCTTAATTTAGTTCTGTCCATTACGTGTAAACTAATAGTGGATTGAATTTGATTGGCTCTTACTATCTCATCTCTGGGCTTGGGCCTGACATTTCATCTTCTAGTACTAACAATTCTTGTAAGTAGTGATCACCTTCTAAGTTATCTTGGACACTGACATCTTTATTGGACAGAATTTCAGTAAGCTCCATCTTTGTTTGATCTTCCTAATCAACTACCATCTGTCAAGTTTCTGGTGAGGATTCATAACAAACTAGATGTCTTTGAAGGAGCAGAATGGCATTGCAACCAGATCAGTAGCCAGAAAGTGAAGAAGAAAGATTATAAGATTGCCCACTTGCACTCTGAACAGCTGTTCCTTGTAAGTAAACTGGAGGAACTGAGGTTCTCGTGGTTGGATCATGAGTTTAACAGTTGGGAGTCAAGGGATTTCAATCAAACTCACAGCCACAATGCAGTTTATATGAACATAAAGTTCATATAAGCCTCATTATTTAATCATTTTTGGATGTCAGTAATTTACAGCTAAAGAGAGATGCTCTGAGTGGCATGATAAAAATTCCATTTGGTGAGTTATTATGCTTTCTGTATTACAAAGGAATAAAGAAAAAAGGTTTTAAAGACTTAAACATTTTTGGCAGAAAAAAATTTAACAAGAAGTCGATGTAAGAAACTTTAAAACATATAAAGAAACAGTTAAAAGACTATTTAGGGTGAAAGTGCTTTTGAACAAATTGGAATTAAACAAATCAAATTTCACAGGAATGCTTTTTATTTTCTATTAAAGAGCACAGACAATTGGGGGATTTAAAGGACAAAAATACAGATAATATGAACCAGAAGTTAAATTAATGGACTAAATTCTACTCTTCTTTTGGATTTCTATTTGAAAAGAATATCTAAATCTCAAAGAAGCATGGAAAAGTAGGCATTAATTGTGCTTTAGCTATAGATTATGATCAGTGCCCCCCCATTAGACTCAGCTATTGCAAGACAGCTCAGTTATTGTGGTGAAAACTTTACTCTTTTTGATGTCAATAAAGGGATAAAAGCTGATTACATCTGCTCTGATGAAGCACAGCCTTTCATTCTTCCTTGCAAATAATGTAGCAACAAACATTCCTCAACACTGTAGCACAATAATGACTTATTTTAAGGATATGAAACTTGCTCTGGAAGCTTTATCAGCTGAAAAATGGGACATAAATGTTTGAAGTAAATAAATATAGTCATTCCACTGAATCTGCTGCATTATGGCTTATCTCTATCACTCCTGAACAACTTTCATCATTCTTTATAAAAACATTGTTTATATTTAAAAACTGGAATTCGTACTTGTCTTTCTTCATCCTTTTTGCAAACTTGATTCAAATCTGAACTAGGCTATAAATCGTGTTATTTTTAAAAACAACACGATATATAGCTTAGTATAGCTTAGTATAATACTTGAACCTGACCTTCATGAAACTCTGTGGAAGTACAGTATTAAGATCCTTTGATTAACGAAGAATTGCATAAGAAATGATGCTGCTTAAATATTCAAATATTTGTGCTTGTGCTTATTCATATTTAGATCTATAATTTGAAAAGGCCATCAAAAGTACCAACATTTGAACAGAACAAGCAATTACATTCAAATCCTGCTTGCTTCATTTTGTCTCATTAGCAATAATTTCTGAGTTCTGCAGAACTATTACCTAGTCAGTAGCAACTTCTCTACCTATTAGTGTTTTGAATTATGCTCAGAAAACAAAAATCAGTAATGCTATTTTAATACTTCCAAGATAAATGCTAGTTATTTTTTTTAGTTTCCAAGCATATAATACAATTAACTGGATAATATGCTCCATTTAGCTCAATGAGAGTAATCTCTATGTCACTACTGTAGTTATAAGGATACTAAACTGCAATTAGCCACTATATTATGTTTCAGTTGATGTTTACAAGTAATACACCATGTTGCACTGTAATACATTAACATGGATACTAACAAGACATATGTTCTTATGGCAAGGTTCTCTGGGTCTCAGCTAGCATTTAGCTATAAAACTGATTTTAAGAAAAGCCTTCGACTGGGAAGTAAAAAAAAATGCCAGAAGAAGGCAAAAATAAACCACTTCCCAATGATTACCAAGAAAGCCTAACAAATAGTCATGTAATCACTACTGAGCTTGAATTGAATTCATCTGTACCTTTTTAAATTACATATTTTTCTTTCTTTTTTGAAGTGTCATTTGCCACCAGCTTTTATACATGTTGAAATGGAAATAAATCCTGCTAAAGGTACTTGGTTTTGCTCCCAGTAATGGAAAACATCACCTGGTTAGTTCCTGTTAAAGAATAGTAAATCAATCATATATAGACAGAATTTTTAGTGGTAAGAGCTAACTTGATCCACATCTCAACTTATTTATTAAGGTAAATGACCAGCTAAATTAGCGGTATTTCATAAATTACTTTTTGTCTTTTTAAACTGAGAAATCGGATGCTACAGAGATGGCAAGCTGGAGGAAACAATATTTTTGTGTTTAATAGTGATAAAAACAAAACTATGGCAATTACAGCCTATTAATGAAGAGTGAGAAAGACAACTGCCCAAAATCTCTACTCCACAAGAACCTGTGCATTTTATTATCTTAAAAGATGACCTATATATAGTTATAAAATATTAAAAATCAAATCAATATTGTAGGTTAGATCTGAACACAATAAGATTAAAGACACTAATCTGTCAAAAAAAAATCGAAAACATGTTTAAGATCTAGGACCTATTATTCCAAAATGTAGTACATATTCTTCAGCAAAGCAAGCCTTAGTGGAAAACCTTATATCACCTTACAGATAAAAAGTTTAAAAAAGATAAAAAGTTTTTTATTTAATAAAAAAAACTTCAACATCAAACAATTACATAAAGAAGAATCAAGCAGGACTTGAATGAACACTAACATCCGCCAACCCATTTCAGAAGACTAATGTCACAACATAAGTCAACTTCACTTTAAATAAGATTTTTAGTATCAAAGACTTCATTATTTGGGTTTCGGAAGAACGCCATTCAACTTATTACACAACACTTTCCCCACCATTTCAATCAGTGCTACATCACAAGGACTTTTAATTGAAAGCAAGTGGGGGGCTTACTTGGGGGAGCTATTTTCAAATAAACATCTGCATTAGCTAGTCAACTACAAACACATTTCTTCGAGTGTGTGTGTGGAAATGGGGAATATTTTGGTCAGATATAATCAACCCTTCCAGGCGTTCAGCATTCTAGCAACAACACTGCTCTACACTTGGGGAAAAGCAGTATTAACTGTATGCCAGGGGTAGTCAACCTCGGCTCTTTTATGACTCGTGGACTTCAACTCCCAGAATTCCTGAGCCAGCTTAGCTGGCTCAGGAATTCTGGGAGTTGAAGTCCACGAGTCATAAAAGAGCCGAGGTTGACTACCCCTGCCAGTGTATGCAGTATTTTGGGCAAAGGGGGGGGGGAGGAGGGGGTTGCACGGAGCAATCAGGAACGAGAGACGCTGCAGAGTTAAAGCAAGTCACCCTAAAGTGAGACATTCCTTTTTCCTCATCACCTCCTTCCCAGAAATAAATACAAACAAATATAAAAACGGAGCCACTTCCCCCCCCCCCCCNTTTCTATCTTTGGTATTGGTGCATAGACTGAACTCTTACAATCTTTTAGCCATTTTGTCCAGATTTTCTGGCAAAGTTGATTAGAATCTCTATAGATTATTCTGTTGTTGTTTGTTCTATTTCTACAGCTATTCTATCACTTCCTACAATATTCTAACACGGTAACTACCAGACTGCTGATTTAACTTCATGTGTGATGGAATGTGCTCCTGAAAAAGCAGTGGGAGAAACTTTTGCCAACACAGAGCTTTCCCAGAAAGTGGTCCAGATTAAGAGAGTGTGCAGTCCCAAGATGGGTGAGGGAGGAGGGAAGAGGCTCAGGGTAGCTACATCCTAGAAGCTCTCAGGATATAGCTAATAGATAAGAAGGCTATAGCCTTAGTTTAGTTCTGTCCATTATGTGTAAACTAATAGTGGATTGAATTTGATTGGCTCTTACTATCTCATCTCTGGGCTTGGGCCTGACATTTCATCTTCTAGTACTAACAATTCTTGTAAGTAGTGATCACCTTCTAAGTTATCTTGGACACTGACATCTTTATTGCACAGAATTTCAGTAAGCTCCATCTTTGTTTGATCTTCCTAATCAACTACCATCTGTCAAGTTTCTGGTGAGGATTCATGGCAAACTAGATGTCTTTGAAGGAGCAGAATGGTATTGCAACCAGATCAGTAGCCAGAAAGTGAAGAGGAAAGATTACAAGATTGCCCACTTGCACTCTGAACAGCTGTTCCTTGTAAGTAAACTGGAGGAACTGAGGTTTTCGTGGTTGGATCATGAGTTTAATAGTTGGGAGTCAAGGGATTTCAATCAAACTCACAGCCACAATGCAGTTTATATGAACATAAAGTTCATATAAGCCTCATTATTTAATTATTTTTGGATGCCAGTAATTTACAGCTAAAGAGAGATGCTCTGAGTGGCATGATAAAAATTCCATTTGGTGAGTTATTATGCTTTCTGTATTACAAAGGAATAAAGAAAAAAGGTTTTAAAGACTTAAACATTTTTGGCAGAAAAAAATTAACAAGAAGTCGATGTAAGAAACTTTAAAACATATAAAGAAACAGTTATCTCAAAAGACTATTTAGGGTGAAAGTGCTTTTGAACAAATTGGAATTAAACAAATCAAATTTCACAGGAATGGTTTTTATTTTCTATTAAAGAGCATAGACAATTGGGAGATTTAAAGGACAAAAATACAGATAATATGAACCAGACGTTAAATTAATGGACTAAAATTCTACTCTTCTTTTGGATTTCTATTTGAAAAGAATATCTAAATCTCAAAGAAGCATGGAAAAGTAGGCATTAATTGTGCTTTAGCTATAGATTATTATCAGTGCCCCCCCCCACTAGATTCAGCTATTGCAAGACAGCTCAGTTATTGTGGTGAAAACTTTACTCTTTTTGATGTCAATAAAGGGATAAAAGCTGATTACATCTGCTCTGATGAAGCACAGCCTTTCATTCTTCCTTGCAAATAATGTAGCAACAAACATTCCTCAACACTGTAGCACAATAATGACTTATTTTAAGGATATGAAACTTGCTCTGGAAGCTTTATCAGCTGAAAAATGGGACATAAATGTTTGAAGTAAATAAATATAGTCATTCCACTGAATCTGCTGCATTATGGCTTCTCTCTGTCGCTCCTGAACAACTTTTCATCATTCTTTATAAAAAACATTGTTTATATTTAAAAACTGGAATTTGTACTTGTCTTTCTTCATCCTTTTTGCAAACTTGATTCAAATCTGAACTAGGCTATAAATCGTGTTGTTTTTAAAAACAACACGATATATAGCTTAGTATAGCTTAGTATAATACTTGAACCTGACCTTCATGAAACTCTGTGGAAGTACAGTATTAAGATCCTTTGATTAACGAAGAATTGCATAAGAAATGATGCTGCTTAAATATTCAAATATTTGTGCTTGTGCTTATTCATATTTAGATCTATAATTTGAAAAGGCCATCAAAAGTACCAACATTTGAACAGAACAAGCAATTACATTCAAATCCTGCTTGCTTCATTTTGTCTCATTAGCAATAATTTCTGAGTTCTGCAGAACTACCTAGTCAGTAGCAACTTCTCTACCTATTAGTGTTTTGAATTATGCTCAGAAAACAAAAATCAGTAATGCTATTTTAACACTTCCAAGATAAATGCTAGTTATTTTTTTTAGTTTCCAAGCATATACCGGTAATACAATTAACTGGATAATATGCTCCATTTATCTCAATGAGAGTAATCTCTATGTCACTACTGTAGTTATAAAGATACTAAACTGCAATTAGCCACTATATTATGTTTCAGTTGATGTTTACAAGTAATACACCATGTTGCACTGTAATACATTAACATGGATACTAACAAGACATATGTTCTTATGGCAAGGTTCTCTGGGTGTCAGATAGCATTTAGCTATAAAACTGATTTTAAGAAAAGCCTTAGACTGGGAAGTAAAAAAAAAAAAATCCCAGAAGAAGGCAAAAATAAACCACTTCCCAATGATTACCAAGAAAGCCTAACAAATAGTCATGTAATCACTACTGAGCTTGAATTGAATTCATCTGTACCTTTTAAAATTACATATTTTTCTTTCTTTTTTGAAGTGTCATTTGCCACCAGCTTTTATACATGTTGAAATGGAAATAAATCCTGCTAAAGGTACTTGGTTTTGCTCCCAGTAATGGAAAACATCACCTGGTTAGTTCCTGTTAAAGAATAGTAAATCAATCATATATAGACAGAATTTTTAGTGGTAAGAGCTAACTTGATCCACATCTCAACTTATTTATTAAGGTAAATGACCAGCTAAATTAGCGGTATTTCATAAATTACTTTTTGTCTTTTTAAACTGAGAAATCGGATGCTACAGAGATGGCAGGCTGGAGGAAACAATATTTTTGTGTTTAATAGTGATAAAAACAAAACTATGGCAATTACAGCCTATTAATGAAGAGTGAGAAAGACAACTGCCCAAAATCTCTACTCCACAAGAACCTGTGCATTTTATTATCTTAAAAGATGACCTATATATAGTTATAAAATATTAAAAAATCAAATCAATATTGTAGGTTAGATCTGAACATAATAAGATTAAAGACACTAATCTGTCAAAAAAAAGCGAAAACATGTTTAAGATCTAGGACCTGTTATTCCAAAATGTAGTACATATTCTTCAGCAAAGCAAGCCTTAGTGGAAAACCTTATATCACCTTACAGATAAAAAGTTTAAAAAAGATAAAAAGTTTATTTAATAAAAAAAACTTCAACATCAAACAATTACATAAAGAAGAATCAAGCAGGACTTGAATGAACACTAACATCCGTCAACCCATTTCAGAAGACTAATGTCACAACATAAGTCAACTTCACTTTAAATAAGATTTTTAGTATCAAAGACTTCATTATTTGGGTTTCGGAAGAATGCCATTCAACTTATTACACAACACTTTCCCCACCATTTCAATCAGTGCTACATCACAAGGACTTTTAATTGAAAGCAAGTGGGGGGGCTTACTTGGGGGAGCTATTTTCAAATAAACATCTGCATTAGCTAGTCAACTACAAACACATTTCTTCGAGTGTGTGTGTGGAAATGGGGAATATTTTGGTCAGATACAATCAACCCTTCCAGGCGTTCAGCAGTCTAGCAACAACACTGCTCTACACTTGGGGAAAAGCAGTATTAACTGTATGCCAGGGGTAGTCAACCTTGGCTCTTTTATGACTCGTGGACTTCAACTCCCAGAATTCCTGAGCCAGCTTAGCTGGCTCAGGAATTCTGGGAGTTGAAGTCCACGAGTCATAAAAGAGCCGAGGTTGACTACCCCTGCCAGTGTATGCAGTATTTTGGGCAAAGGGGGGGGGAGGAGGGGGTTGCACGGAGCAATCAGGAACGAGAGACGCTGCAGAGTTAAAGCAAGTCACCCTAAAGTGAGACATTCCTTTTTCCTCATCACCTCCTTCCCAGAAATAAATACAAACAAATATAAAAACGGAGCCACTTTCCCCCCCACCCCCCGTCCTCTGGATCCAGAAATAAGTCACCCTCGTCTGACCAAACGCTTCCCAGGGCACCCTCCGCCTCTGCCAATCAACGCCGCTAACGGGGGTTCAAGGTTCAGCCCTCAACCTGGCTCGCCTCCCACGGCCCGCCTTACCCTGACCCCCTTTCCCGGCAGTTATAAGACCTAAAAACGAATAAACAAGGTGACCCCCCAGGCCAAGGGGCGAACCGGGTCTGGAAAGAGAGGCTGGCAAACCAGCCTCTGCCCCCCCCCCCTCCAGGTTTCCCTCGAGCAAGCTGGGCAGGAAAAAGTAGAGGGCAGATCTGGCTCTCCTCTCCGTTTGGTGCAGCCGGGACGCCACGGAGCCGAGGGGGTCCCCCGAGGGGCATGAAGAGCTCCTTCCCCAATCGCGACCCTCAAAGAAGCCATAACGTGCCTTTTCCCACCCCTCACCCCTCCTGTCTCTCTCAGCCCCCCCCCCAGGAACAGCCGGGGCGAGACGGCAGCGCGGCTACGCAGCAGCCTGTTTATTCGTCCAGAGTCAAGCTGGCTGAATGGCTGCTTTTCCTTTCGCTCGCTCAGCCTTACCGTGGCTCAGAGCCCCAGCTGCGAGGTAGTGCCCCCACCGCCGCCCCCTTTCTCTGACAGAGGGGCTGTCTCCTCAACCTTCGGCACCGCTCCCAACCGTCGGCGCCGCCGCCGCCGCCGCCTTTAGCGCCGCTGCCGCCCCAGCGCAGCAAAATGATGCCATCTCACAGCAGCGGCATCGGAGCCTCTCCTAACAGGAGAGCGCGCTCTCGCGCTCGGGCTCCCGTCTGCCCCTGGCGGCGCGCCTCTCAACCGTCGAGGGAAGGGGAGGAGAAGGCGAAGGCGACCCAAACGCCGCCGAAAGCGGGGAAACGTAACGAGACCTCAGGGCAAAGGGAGACAGAACGCGCACGCGCGCGCGCCCCAGCCGCCTAAGCCAAAGTGAACTGAGGCGAGATGGAAGTTGCCAGTGCGAAAAAGCAGCCGCTTGATTTACTGCTCCCCGCTGGAGCAGAGGTCATGGGCCAAACCACTACTTCTAAAAGGTAAAGGGGTGACATCTGAAAAGTGAACGCTTGTGGCCGGGCAACATTAATATCTCGCCCTTCCCCGGTACAGTCTGGACTGAACCAAGTGAGAAGAAATCGAGGAGGGACAGTTGTTAACGGTTTAACTGGAAAAATTGGGAAGTAGCGATTGGTTGGACCCTTTTAGGGCAACCTATTATTTAATTAATAGTTATTTGATAGAGCTACATGATTCAACCAGTTGACCGGATGATCTGTTAGATAGGTCTCAGGTCTGCAACGTGTATACAATAAGAAAGTAGAATTACTACACTTTGTATAAATGTGAATACGCCTACTGAACAAAATAAAATCAATTGAACGTAGTTGCAAGGCAGGCTAAATATTTTTGTCTAAATAGTTTACCTAATAGTTACCTTAGATCAGTGGTGGGATTCAGCCTGTTCACACCAGTTCCGCAGAACCGATAGCTAATTTTTTGTTGCCCAGGCCCAGAACGGACTTCTGGAAGTGGCATCCACACAGAGAACCAGTTGTTCACATATTTGAATCCCACCACTGCCTTAGATTATATTATCTATCATAGATAGGTAATATATATCTGTATCTATATCTAATACCATATATTAATATTAAGACCACAGTTTTTTTCTGGCCTAATCTGTGGGGGTGGGGGAAAGAAATCTTAAGGAGCTTTGGGATAAATATGACACTTTACTCAAACATAGGATTAAGCTATGTAGCAAGAAGCAGATAGACAAAGACTACATAGACTAGGGGTCCCCAACCCCTGGTCTGTGGACCAGTACTAGGCCACGGCATGCCAGCAACCGGTCTGCACAAATAAGCAAAGCCCCATCCGTGGGATGCAGGCAGCACACAAAACCATGCACTCTCCGGTCCGTGGAAATACCTTTCTCCACGGAACTGGTCCCTGGTGCCCCAAAGGTTGGGGACCTCTGATCTTGACCACTGAAACACTGATAGACCATTGAAACAGTGACACTTAGTCCATCATCAAAGTATTTGGGTACCAGAGTGTCTCACACCATCCTGAATGTGTATCTGTACACTGCATATACTGCATATACCTCCTGGTTGACGGGATGGAAAGTTCTGAATAGGGATCCCAAAATGCACAGAATAATATAAGCATTCTTTGGGCAAAGTCTTAGTATAGGGTGCAAGGATGATAAAAGGGTGTAAATGTGGGACAGATCATTATTTTATCAGGAGTGGATCTTAAGAAAATAAAGACATGGAAGCAAAGGAAAGAAGAAAGAAAAGTCGAAGGCAAAAATGGTTCTGTATAAGAATTTGTTTCTGTTCCCTTTGTTAAATAGATGTGGGTTACTTAAGAAATGTGTTTGCTGAAACAAGAAGAAATAGAAAGGGTCATGAAGAAGTGATTAACCAGTACAAAAACTATGCTAGTATGGTTGGTCATACAATTCAGAGAATGAATGAGATACACTTGCAAATCTAAAATGTAAAACAAAAGTGAATAGATTAAGAGGACGTAAATATCGTGGTTGGATGGAATTCAAAAAGGGAGAGGTCATAAGTGTAAAAAATAAAATACAGTATACAAAGTGATGGATGAATGTGATGGAAGCAAAGGTAGTTTATAAGGATAGAATGATACAGAGAGATATACCGTGTTTCCCTGAAAATAAGACCCGGTCTTTTTATTTATTTATTTTTGCCTCCAAAAGAGGCACCAGGTCTTATTTTCGGTGGGTGGGTGTCTTTTCCAGTCATCTTGCAGCAGCGGCACTGGCAACCCTGCCCAGCCAGCCCACTTCTGCGGCCAAAGGAGCAGCTTCATTCTGCAGCTGAGAATGGAGCTCTGGCCTGCATTTCGCAGTCAGAGGCCTTTCCGTTAGGCCATCAGAGGTCCCCAACCTTTTGGGCACCAGGGACCGGTTACATGGAGAGATTTTTTCCACAGACCGGAGGGGGTGTGGTTTTGTCTGCTGCCTGCATCCTGTGGATGGGGCTTTCCTTGTTTGTGCGGACCAGTTGCTGGCATGCCGTGGCCCGGTACTGGTCCATGGACCAGGGGGTTGGGGACCCCTGCTCTAAACATAGGAAAAAAGATACTTCCAGCACTTAGGAAAAAAGATACTTCAGCACTTAGATAGGATGAGAAACTTGCATCAACCACAAATCCTCCTAGTGGATTCCATTTTTTTTAACTTTGCTTTATTTATATCTATTAAGAATGTCCATATAATAAAAGATTCATCAAAAAAAGAAAGAACAAGAAAAACAAAAGAGTGCAAGAAAAAAATAAAATTAAAGAAATACAGTATAGAAATGACTTCTGGCCTTCTTTTAAACAGATAATTATGAGTTTATTGTCCCTCCTCCCTCTTAAATATTTTACAAATCCCCTCATTCTGTATCTTTCTTAATCTTCAAAGCCATAAATCATAAATTCATTTTTTTCAACATGTTTTTATACGTTTTCCAATCTTTCAAAAAAGTTTTTATAGTTTATCTTGTCACCAAACAAGTGAATTTCTCCATTTTTGCAAATTCTGTCATTTTTACAACCCTTTCTTCTGCTGTGGCAATTTCATTATTTCTCCATCCAATAGGTTCAATTTTGGCTAGGAAAGGCTGAGCATATTTAGGACAAATAGCTGTTATGCCAAACACAGGTACAGCACCTCTGCCATGCATGCACAGTCCAAAGGAAAAAAATAGTAGCCAACTAAATAGCAGACTTTGTCTGTAAAATATGCAAAGTCATTTCTCTGTAGTAGCTGATGTCAGCATAGCACTAAGCACATATATGTCTCCATAGAGATGAGGGAAACTACACAAAATCAAGACAAACAGCATAACATCACATTCCATACATTAAATCTATGTAAAATGAATATCATTTAGTCATGAAAATAAATATCATGAGAACAAAGAAAGCATACAATTAATCTATCACTAATTATCCTCTGTCTCTCCTTAGTAGTACTTTTCTTTGGCCAATTTCAGGCTTTCTGTTCACATTTATCTGGCTACCTAGAACAGAGAATGATAGTTTTAAAGGACAGTTACAGTTGACAAAAATAAAAGTAAATTCAACTTTATTTTTGAACTTTTTTCAGTTTTCATGCTGTTGTAAATTGCTGTGACTAATTATCCCAGCATGCAATATGAGAAGGATAAAGTTAGAGGACCATGTTGCTGGGACTCATATTCTCAGCAGGGCTTTATCTTTTCATTACACTACAAGGAAACATAATCTGCTTCATGTAGTACTCTTTCTTTGTAAATTGACCTTGAGATGCCATAAAGGTTATATGCCAAACCATAAATCAAGCCACATTTAATTTCTTCACAAAGGGACTTCATCTAACTTTACTTGAAAAGTAGAATGAAAAACTGCTAGTCAGCAGGACACTGCAATCCAAATAATCAATTAAAAGTTTTTTGAACTTATTAAAAAAAAGCTATGTTTCTGCCTTTTTTGAAGATTTAGAATTAGAATTCAGTACTCCTCAAAAGCTAAAAATTGACTAAAGCAATAATGCTGATAAAAGTAGATTAAAGTGACAATTATGATTTCAGAGAGATAAATAAAATCTAACATTTTGCCACATTGTTTTTTGTTGTTTTTTTTCTTTTAAAAATTAAACATTTACAAGAAGTAATATGGAATGTCTCTGTTTTAGAAATAGGTAATGATTAAGCAGCTTAGAAATATAAACAACCAAGAACTCAAATATAACTCTCATTCTTTTTTTTCTTTTTCTTTTTGAGAGGGGAGAGCTAGCACTTTATCTGCCTTTCATTTGAATTCATGGGAAAAGACTTTTGAAGATCAAATGGGAGGGGGAAAACAACCATGGAATATAAAGTGGGATATAAATTATTAATATATAAGGTAATTACTGCATAACATAAATTATTACGAACTGGACTGTGGCATATCACATGCTGGAAGTCTGATTCTAATTGGGCAGATGTGATTGTTTATGTGTAGAGTTAATATGTTTATAAAACAATACAAAGGTTTTAAATAAAACAAACAAGAGAGGAAGTAATACAAAGAAAACTGGCATATAACTGCTGGTATTGCATTTGATCCTGTTTGCAATAGACAAGGGCTATAAATGTCAAACATTATGAATCGCTTTTGGTAAAGCATTTCCAGAAAAAATAAATATTTATATATTTATCCTTTCAGACAACATGGATACAGTCTCATCTCCAGAATTTTTTTTGGGTTGGTGTTTATATCCCACAACCTACATTAATAATTTTCCCAAGACAAGTAACACAACAAATGTAGCTCTCAAATTCTGGTCCCTTGCAGGTAACTAAACTCCATTCAAGCATTTCATAAATAGCTGTAGAACAGACATGTCAAACTCGCAACGTCATGTGACATCGCGCGACGTATGGAAGCTTTTTCCACATTGCTGGCAATGAGGTGGGCACGGTTTCCTCGTGACGCATCCGGCCCACGGGCCAGCAGTTTGACACCCCTGCTGTAGAACATCTGTAAGAATTTAAAATCACACCAGTGACCTGTCAAGTTCAGAATTTAATTCTGACAATTGCCAGCAAAAAGCTTATGAAAATAATACAAATAAGACATTTATTTATAACAAATTTATATAGCCACTCAACTCACACATAGGTGACTCCAGGTGGCTTACATTTTTTTAAAAAATCCACCATATAATAAAACCCATTAAAAGAGCCTTTCCCCCCCCTCCCCCAGCAGCAACATATAATGAAATCAACCACGTGATAGGCTCCTTCTACATTTATGGTCCCAGGCCCTCTAACAAAACCACATTTTTTTGGCCTTTCAGAAAAGCAACAGTGGAAACGTACCAACCATATCTCAGGGGGATCTATATTCTATAAAGAAGGGGGCACCACCAAGAAGGCCCTTTTTCGTAGTCCCATCAGATGACAATTCCTAATTGATTGGATCTAAAATTAAGCATATAGTGCAGTATTCCCCTCAAAAAACAACTGGTATTGGGAAACAAGCTTCTGATACTGGAGATAATCTACTGAGATTACAAACATAGCCATTGTTAGGAATTCTCAAGCTTTTTATCTGGAGGGCTTTTTAAAGAGTCAGTGCAATGTAGTGGTGAAGACCCTGGACAAGGATCAGAAAGTTCAAGTCCACTCTCAGCTAAGGAAGCTCAGTGGATGACCTTAGGCCAAATATTCTCTCTCAGATAAATGTGGACATTGTTGTAGAGGAAAATTGGAGAAGAGATTGTTATGTCCGGGGACTGAGTTCCTGGAAGAAAGGTAATATATAAATCCAAACAAATAAAGAGCACCAAGGCTGACCAGACAAAAATGGTAGCAAATATGGACAAAGACAGAGCATAGTATAAATTTATAAAGAAAGGCTAAAATGTTATGATCAGAGCATCTATTTTAATAAGAGAAATATTCCAGCATTATTAAGGTAGCAACATTTTAATCACTTTTTATTCCACATTACACATTGTTTTGTCTATAAGTACTCTATTATGATGCAAGTAGAACCAAATCTGGTGAGCAAGGAGGCTCCGAGATTCAGAGGAATGCTGAGATCAGGAAGAAATAGTGGCATAATTCTTTTATCAAGCCATCCAGGTTGATGTCCATTACTACAGCTTGTGGAATTTGATTATTTGCTGTGTGACAAAGAACTTCATTTTGTCTTTCCAAATCTCCCGTTATTCAGCTTCATTATATGATGCTCATTTCTGAGTATAAGGAGAAAAGGCAGAAATGTCCTCTTGTACTGTTTTTCATGCCCCACATAGTTTAGTCTATTTTTTTCTGAGCTAAAAACCTCATATGTTGAAATTTTCCTTTGTTTTTTCAGTTCAATATTTTTTTCAGAGCAGTAACCAAGATTAACTTCCCAGCAGAGTTAAAGCAGTGTTTTGTTACAGTAAAATGTAGATTTGCAGAATCTTACTCAGCAGTCTTCAGATACCACAGACATTTTTGTTCAGACTTCACCTCCAAATAATGGAGATAGTCCTTTATTTCTAAAGCCATCCATAATTTGTGTCACTTGCTCAATAAATGTCTTTTGCATAATTATATAAAATGTGGTATAGGTAGTCCTCAACTTACAACCACTCATTCAATGACCATTACAATGGCACTGAAAAAAGTGACTTCTGACAATTTTTCACACACACCATGGTCACGTGATCAAAATTCAAACACTTGGCAACTGGCTCATATTTATGACAATTGCAGTGTCCTGGGGTCATGTCCTAACCTTTTGCAACCTTCTGACGAGCAAAGTCAATGGGAAAGCCAGATTCAGTTATCAACTGTGTTACTATAGTAATTTAACAACTGCAGGGATTCACTTAATAATTATGGGAAGAAAAGTCATAAAATGGAGGTTTACTGCATGATATTTACAAGCTTATATTATTGATTCCTCACTTGGAATCTGCCTTTTTTGCAGAAGGTAGCCAATATGTTAACTGAATTATCAATTAAGTTATCAGTCAAAAATATTTGTATTTGGTTCTGTACTTGTATTGGCAGGGCTTTTTTTTGTCATAGAACACACCGGAATGGAGTTCCGGCACCTTTTTTCAACGGATTTTCCAGAGTTGCGTTCTTTTCCTATTGTTGCCCTTCCTATCCTCGTTTGCTTTTGAAAATGCCCCACTGGTGGTACGGTGTGAACGGGGTCCCCTCCAGCGCTCTTTGCCTCCTCTAGGAGGAGCCATGAGGCGCCGGAGCACCACAGGCAGAGTGTGGCTTGATTGGCTGGGTCGGACCATGTGGTGTAGAAGCTGATGGTGGCAGTGGGAGACACATAAACATGGAGGCCATCTTTCACGAGAGGGTAAATGAGCCTTTTGCCTTCCCTTATAGAATGTGGGGTGTGTGTGAGGTTAAAAAGAGGCAAAGTGAGAGGAAAGAAAGGTGGTTGGCGTGGAAGCTTGCCCGACAGCGAAACTTTGCTGTTTTGGTTCCTTGAGTAGTTCAAAGACTGGGGTGTCTACGAAAATATCTTTTTAGTCTTTTATACTTTATATTCAAACTGCAGAGGGAAAGAAAGCACTGTGTATTGGTATTTTCTAATGAAAGAGACTAAGCTCAATTGTAGAGCACATAATTTTCATTATACAGCATGCGAAATATCTATTTGTCTCTATAACTGCCAATTTATTCTGCAGGATTGATTTTACTCATTGAGATCCATACTTTGATATTGAAAGAATAAAGGAAAATTGCAACATATAAGGCTTTTAGCTCAGAAAAAAAATAGATTAAACTATGTGGGGCATGAAAAACAGAACAAGAGGACATTTTTCTGCCTTCTTTCCTTATACTCAAAAATGAGCATCTGGTGCCAAATCTGATTTATTAGTTTTTTGAATTACCAGACTTTAGTATTGTTATTGTTGCTGATACTATATTACCATCAAATAGCTAGGCAAGTAATATTAATCATTATATTCGTTAAAAGAACACAATCACTTGTCTATGATCCAAAATAATCTACTGTTTTAATAGGCTGATTTAATATGGCTGAGTCCCAGAGTGCACTTAAAAAAAAACTCTGAAATGTTGAACTGGAAACAGAATATGTTTAGGCACTTGAGGTGCCATGAGTAAATTATTACTTATCTCTGTTAGCCTATTAAAGTTAAACTTCACTTGTTGTGCTCTGAATAATTCAATTGGATTGAATGGTACTTTATTTTGCTAGCTCCTACCACTTGTGTTATGCAGGGTGTATTAAAATCTTTTGAGTCTTCAGAATCTGAATCTGTAATTGTAAACTATATTATGACAGAACTGGATGTCCAGTCAACATGCACCATGTATTTTTGAGAAGAGGTCTGCATTGCACTGCTTTTGTTGCAGCTGGCTCAAGACATTTTGCTATCTAAAATAGATAGGTAGGGGCCCATAACTTCTTCTTCCTCCTTCTCTCTTCTATTCCTATTTTGGTTTTTTTCCATCTGTTAGGTGGAGGCGCTCTCTGGGTCCATTTCACTACTTGGTGTCCTCCAGGAAAAAAAAGAGGGCCCTCAGAGTGAAGAATGGGGCAAAAATTGAATTAGAATGTATTTAGGCTAAATGTCAGCACTTATTTTTCCCCAAACTAGAGAATTCATTTTTCTTTTTTTGAAATATCACATAAAATTGCTGAAAACATGTAGACTCAGCAGATATGATTAAAAAAATTCAATGATATTTTTTTTTGTACATTTTAAGTTTCTGTTGTGCTAGTCTGAGGTAGATTCTTCAGAGTAATTCAGTTGTGGGTGTGGAACTCAAAGAAGGAGAACCCAGGCAATTTGGAATGAGTTGTGCCACTTCAGCCTTCACATAAACAACATTTTGGAACAAGCTCCAAGGTTTTTTGAATGAGTCATTACAATTGGGGCACTGAATAGAAACACCTGGCAGGCAGAATGAAGGTGATACTGTTAAATATGTAAATACTGTAAGGGTTTCCAGTTTCTGGCCAATAAAAGCAAACAATCATTTTGAGTTTTCAGAATGATATCAGTCACAAAACATATTGATAGTCTTCAGTATCTGAGACAACATATGTTAGACAAATTAAAAATATATACCTTTAAATAAAACAACCTGTTTCTTGTTAAAAACTGGACATTTAAAAAAATCCTGTTGAGCTTGAAATAAAAGTGGTTTAACATGACTTTAAGGCTACAGTTTTTGTGTATTTTCCTGAGGTAATTTTAATTTAATTTAATAGGTCTTACTTTTGAGTAAACATACACAAATTGAGTGGAATATCTTATGCACACATAGAACATACTCATATTTGACATTGTTTGATTGAAGGAACCTGGAGCACACTCATACTGCTTGATCTCACTGGGAGTCTCTCTAAGTCTAAGAGATAGATGGCCCCTCAGATAATCAAAGCCTATGCAATATAGGGGTTTATAAGTAATAATCAGCATTGTGAATTGTACTTGGAAGCCAACTGAAAAACCATTGTACCTCACAGAGCAATGATGATACATGGGCATAGTGTGGGGCATCCACCAATGCCTGTAATGCTGCATTCTGGACCAGTTGTAACTTCAAGAATAGCCTCGTGTACAACACATTACAGTAATCCAGTCAAGAGCTGATTAGGTTGTGAGTTACTGTCCGAAAGGCCTCCAACTGTAGGAAAAGGTGTAACCTCTATAAAGGCCTCCCTGATTACAGTTGCCACTTGCTGCTTGAGCAGGAGCCTATGAGTCCAGGAAAAGACCCAGATTGCATAGCAACCAGACATGAAAAATCCTCAGATCCAGGGGACCCAAATCATCACAGTCATTTGGTCTTACCAGGTTTGGGATTGAGTATGTTCTTTCTCATACAGACATGAACACCCTTCACGCTGGGTTAGAATATTGACAGAAACACTTGGGTGGAATGGGTCAAGATATATAATTGGATATCATCAGCATATTGATAGTATGAGAGCTTAAACCAATAGACAATTACCCTGTTATTTCATGTAAATCAGAGTTCCACAACTTTCCAGCTTTCTAGACCGGCCGGGGTGTGTGTGGAGAGGGGATCATTCCATGCAAGTGGCTGGCAAGTCAGCATATTGCCGCCAACAATCTGGGTCTTCATTTTATCACCCTCGGAAGTATGGAAGGCTGAATTAACCTTGAGCTGGTCAGGATCAAACTGGCAGTGAGCATAGTTAGTCTGCAATACTGCATTCCCATCACTGTGCCACCACAGCTCCTACTGAAATACTCATATTTTTCAACTCTTATTGCCACAAGGTAATCCTTAGCTCAAAATATTTAAATGATTAGATGAAGGCATAAAATACAGTGCAATGTAAAAAAAAATGTAATCCCCCATTTTTTTTTTTAGTATTTTAAATTTTATCTCAGACTTCTCTCTACTGGGATACTGATAATAATGGAGTGGGACAGGGGGGAACCATCATGGACATATGATGCAGTGAGAGAAAAAAATGAGGGAAGATGAATAGTTTGTCCCTGGACTTTTTCTCCAAGGAATAGAAAAGTCTTGGTTGGATTCTCAATGATAACAGATCAGGTGTTTACAATTTCAACAGGGATACATAACCTTGACAAACAGCCTCCAAATGGCCAATTTCCAACATAGAATTTTATTCCAATGGAATGCTAAAATCCAATATTTTCTACAGTTGATAGAATGCCCTTGATCTTGTTCTTTCTTTAGGTGTTTAGGACTTTCTTCCAGGAGCCAATCCCTGGGCATAACAATCCCTTCTCCAATTTTCCTGTACACATTTATCTGAGAGAGAATACTTGGCTCAAGGTCATCCAGCGGGCTTCCTTGGTTGAAAGTGGACTTGAACTTTATGATTCTTGTCCAGTGTGTTCATCACTACGCTGCTGTGGCTCTCTAAAAGGGCCTTCCAGATAAAAAGCTTGACAATTCCTAAGGCTAATAATGGCTATGTCTTGTAATCTCACTTGATTATCTCCAGCATCAGTTTCATTGGCAGGCCCTAGGATGTACTTTTAGACTGACCAGTAACTTTGAAAAACAATTTGCTTGGAAAGGCTTTTGCTTCATTTGAGCCTTGCCACCATTTATTGTTATATTTTACAGGGCTAAAAATAGACCTTGCGCTAATTAAGTTATATTTCAATATTTGTTATATTTTTATATTTTCAGGTTTCACTATAAACTATGCCATACATTTCAAGCTTCAGTTTTGCTTGTCTCCGAAAAGTGGTGCTTAAATAAATGAATTGTGAAATCTGCCTCCTTAATCCTCTACCCCCTGGCTAAATTGGGCTCTGTTTCTCAGCCAGCGTGCCTGTTGGAATGATACTAATGATTATCCCAACCTGTCTGGTAATCATCAGATTAAGAGTATTTATTTTATTGCCCTCCTTTATCTCCCCAGCTTTCTTTTAAAAAAAAATCAAGGCCTAGAGATAATCCCACACCCATAGGTCACACTCACTAACACATGGAAAGTAATTCACATATCAGTACTATTTATTGGTTGCTATCTGTTGTTATTAAAATGATAAAAGTTAACTGTAGCTTACTCCTAAAATGTTAGGGGAATGGGGTAAAAGAAAAGGTGTGTGTGTGTGTGAGAGAGAGAGAGAGAGAGAGAGGAAGAGAAAGGGAGGGAGGGGAGGAGAGAGGGGAGGAGAGGGGAGGGGAAAAGAGAGGAGAGGAATGAATTCAATAAGACGTATGCTTAAAAAGCCATGGCCCAAACCGAGATGCTGGTGATCATGTACTATTTTATGATCTCTTCTGTAACATAGACAGTAAGTGGGCATTCCCATCAAACCAGTATGACCAGTTCAAATATCAGTTTAAAAAGGCCAACAATAGGAGCAGATGGAAGGTTTCTATTCCCAGTTTAGGAAACTGGAAGACTGTCACAAATCCATTGTGTGGGGGTGGGGGGTTGTTTTGTTTTTGTTTTTTAAAAGGAAGTCTTCACTGCAGATTGTATGTTCTTTATTGCAATATACCGTTCACAGGAAAAGAAAAGGAAGTGTGCAGATTAACAAAAAACAGAAAGGAAAATGCTGATGTCTGAATGAAATGGCTAATCATTTCCTGTTTTATGAAAGTTCGCATGACATAAAATTTACTTTTATCTATAGAGGCTGTATCAGGGGAAGTCAGGAAGGCACACATACCTCCTCAAAACAACAGGCTGAAATGCTCAGGCACAACATGCATTTTGTCTCTTGCAGAGCCTCCAGTTAATGTTGACAAAGCTATTCTGCTTTTCAAAAAAAAAAAACCTGTTCTCATTCCACTTGATGAAAATGGCCTTGCCTTAAAAATCTTATCAGAGGAGAACAGCTTAAATAAATGTTAAGGGGTGAAGTGCATTAATCCTACCCTTGTTTAGGTAAGAAATGGTCAAGGAATGTGTCAATGTCCTTTCATAATCCAGTCCTTTCCATAACTCTGTAAGTCACTTTGTTTCCCACCCTTCCAAGAAAGTCTGAATCCTCAACTGCAGGAAAAATTCCATCCTGCTTAACATGGCAAGGGTGGGAACTGAAGAGCTCAGGATGGTGCACATGCTGGAACATGTTCTTTCTTACTTACTTATTTATATTCTGTCTTTATTACTTTTACAAGTAACCCAAGTTAGCAAACATATCCAACACATCTTTCTCCTCCTATTTTCCCCCACAACAGCAACGCTCTGAGGTGGGTTGAGCTGAGAGAGAGTGACTGGCCCAAAGTCATCTGGCTGGCTTTCATGGCTAAGGCCAGACTAGAACTCACGGTCTCCTTCTTTCTACCACTGGACCGAACTGGCTTTTTATAGGCCTCAGATCATCCTTCTTAACCTTCAACGGTCTTAACCTTATATTCAAAAGCATTCAACAATACTCTTCCAGTATTAAATTGGTATCCAAAAATAGTCTGAACATTAGCAGATAGACATGGGTAGGACTGCATTATGCAGCAGCAAAGAAGGTAACCTCTCTCACACTTGGTTGGGCAAACTCCCTACCACCCATCACCAAACCAACTGCTGGTCAGCTCCTGTTCAGACTTTCCAAGTTTCTGAATCCTCAATCAGGAATGCTGATTTATAACTGGACTCTCATGCTGCCCTAAGCAGAATTGTCCTGGAAGCCAGTGCTCATGAGACAGAGGAGTAGAATCTATGCTTTCACCTTTCTGAGGGGGCTTAGAAATACCAGTCTGATCTTACTTATGAAGCTTACCTGACTACATCACAGACAGGATAGTTGGTGAAGTATGTTGGATTATATCTATAGCAAAGTTGCATTGTTCTAAGCAGGGGAGGAGAACTATTGTAATGCAGTTATGGCTTAGGGTAGCTTAAGGCTGCCTCAAGTATGTTCAGGGGAATCAGATGAAGGCAACCTCATGGGGTCGTGGTAGAGAAAACAAGCTGACAAGGCATTTTTGTGCCACAGCTAGATGCAAGTGAGGAAAGACAGTCTGAAGGAGGGAAAGAAACAAAACTGTTTATCTTTTCTTTTCTGCAGTCACAAGAATATTGATGCAACTTTTAAAACTTTCAACAGTTGGTTGCAATTGAAAATGCACAGCAGAAATAAATTAGGGAGACAGACGACGCCAAGAACAATGAAAACCATAAAAGAACAGAAGAATTTGAAGCCAAATCGTTAAATGGTAAATATTACTCTTCCGCTTTCTTTTTTTACCATACAAACACCTACCTATGTGCTGAAACTTTAAGTTGTGGCGAGTTTTAGTTTTAAGCCACTGAGGCTGTTAATCTTGTCTGAGTGGCATAATTATGATTATGATCAATTGGATATGCCTAATATATTAACCATCTGCTAAAGAATTTTTTTCTATCATTAAAAGGTTTGAATTGCTCCTTGACTGTTGCCAGACGTTCTAAAACAGAGGATCCTTTTATCAATAATAATTAATACTTTAAAAATAATGATAAATATTGAAATGCAAACAGCTGCAAAATAAAAAAACAAAAATGGTTCTACAATAAAAGAAATGTTGCATATATTATAAAAAATAAAATAAATGTAACAAAGAAAAAAACACATAACAAAAACTCCTTATATCAATTTAATATCAAGATGGGATTAATTCAGTTCTTAAACTTAATTAATTAATTAAGTTTTTAACTTGTCATTAAATCTACACCATATAAAACATATTGCTTTATCTTTTCATTTTAAGAATATACTTTCCAAAAATGGAAAACAGATTTACATCTCCCAACTACAGGGGGCCTTGCGTGAAGTGAACCTTTTTCACTTAAAATTCAGTACTATACTTAGTACTATAGTACTAAGACAGCATTAGTTGCACTTGTGGATAACATTTGGATGAAGGTGGTGCCCTGCTGCACACTCAACTGTGAGTGTTCCGCAGTTCACCCGAGTAACACCTTTGTTGCATAAGCTGCACTTCCAGTTGCTTTCTGAGTACAATTCAAGCTGCTTGTTATATAAAACCATGCATGGCACAGGGCCAGGTGTACTTGTGGGACTGCCTTTCCTTGAGAGTATTTGTCTATCTTACTAGGTTAATAGGGTGGGTACAGTCCTTAAATGTTGCCATATGATGGAATCTCAGAAACGTTTTCTCATTGGCCGCCTCAGTCCTTTGGAACAGCTTCCTGCCAGTGATTAGAAGAAACTTTACCTTTCAATATCAACTTTTTTAAAGAGAGAGAGAAAGAGAAATAAATAAAATCAATAAATAAAAAATAATATTTTCTGATTATTATTTTCTGGACCTATTTATTTTCCAAGTTTGGATATTCCAGTTGTTCATTTCATAATTCAGATATGCAGCTAATACTAATTTCCCTTCCCTTCCCCCTGCAACTGCTAATTCATGGAAAAAGACACTCAGAAAGGATCCTCCCTAACTTCTCAGGCTGTAAAAGAGATGGCAGGATAACTTGTACTACATCACACTTGGAAAAGTCTGTTAAACCTTACAAAATTATTCATCCAGTCATATTTCCTGACTGGAAAGGTCTACCTGGGAAGGCTGACACTTATTCACAGAAGTTACACATGTTCTGATTATTACATGATCTGTAACACTTTAATTATGATGCCATCCAGCATTCACAAGATTAACAGCTGTTCCCCAGACAGGAAGTACAAAACGCACACCCTCTACTTATCCCCATCTTTGGAGGGGTGTTCCTGAAGATAAATGCGAGATGTCCCACATCTCCTTTCTTTCCAGGTGGGAAACCTTTTGTTCTTTTGGAAACTGAAAGAAGCTTTCCAGTAGGTACGAGAAAAACATAAAACTAGGGGCTGGGGATCCAGTAGAAGAAAAAAAAGAGCTAAGATCCTTCTCCAACCTTTGACTAAATGTGGATTTTTCATAAAAAAAGGATTTCCAAGTAACAAATGGGCACAAAGGCACATACTTAGTAAAATAAGATAAAGTTAATTTAAAACTATGTTGACTTTATTTTTATACTTTTTCTGATTTTTGTTCTTTTTGTTCATTTCAAGATAATGTATTGTCTCTGATGGCTATTACCTTTATACAAATTCTGTCCTTGTCTATAAACTATAAAGATGCAAACTGGCACCTTTATATAGCATTGCTTTTAAGTAGGAGATGATTAACATCATCTAAAGATCTGCTCAAACCTTTAACTTTTACTTTTTATTATTGGAGGTTCTTCTAAGATGCAGTGTGATTTACTAACTATATATGTTTATTTACCCATTGATTGCTTTGTGTGTAAATCCTTGAAGTTAAGAAAAATGCTAAACATACTCTGTTGATTTTTTTTTTAAAAAGGCTCGATTCTATTTACTTCTTGAGTAATTAAACTCTATTCTGTCATAAAAGAGGAGGCGTTGATTTCTCCAGTCAAATTTCTCAATACTACAAGACAAAAAAATAGTGCTATAGAATACATTAAATTTCCTTTTGATCATGTTTCCTTATAGTTGCCAGTAAGTTGCACAAGTCCTAGGAGCCCTATTTCCTTTGAATATAGTTGATGGCACACAAACAACCAAGTTGCCTCATCAAAACAAGAAGTGGAGCTATGATATGTAGGCATACAGGGTTTCTTAGAGACGTTTGAGGCCTCTAAGCATTTATCTTACCATTTCAATCTTGCCCCTACAACTGCTTTACAATTTCTGCTTTTAATAGTAGGGCATAACTAAGGAAGAAAGATTGAAAGCCAGGACAAAGAACTGAGAATTTTGCGAGCTAGATATGAAATTGCACCCTTCTTTTATGAGTGAGTACACTAAGACAAAGTCTCTATGAGCCGCTTAAATTCTTTTCTTATAGAATCCCCAGTTGGTGGAAGGAGGGCTCACATAAGAAATATGGCTAAACTATCTCTCACAAATAAAGGCAAATATACATGTCCCAGGATAATATTGCAGGATCCAATCTTGATCAGTCACTGGGACCAGAGGTTTAGTCTTCCAAGCTTTTGGACTTGTGCTGGAGTCCAACCTCAGTGTGACTCATTCTGGTGTGAGAGAAGTTCCCTGAGGATGGGCTCCAGTATGATTCCGAAAGTTCAGAAGACTAAATCTCTGGTCCCGGTGATCAATCTAGATTGGATCTTAAACTATTTTTTCATATTTGTCATGCTTCCAACATCTCCCTTTTCTTTTCCAGATTCCAAAATTACCCTTAAATTGACCTTTGAAAAAAAAATTCTATACCTCCAATATACCCCAAACTTTCCATTCTATCCAGCACCTGAACCCATTTCTGCTGACCACCTACAGATAATCAGAATTTGCATGTTTCCGGTGGAACTTTACAGAGCTATTGGAATTTCCCCATGTTAGAAGTCCTGGCGCAACCCACCTTCCAACTTCTAGATCCTTCTACTAACCCACATATACATTAAGGGTTTTGGAAAATTACTTTTTAGCAGTGATATGCTACTCTGCTGACTTTATAGCTACTTCTTTTTACAATTAGTCTTTTTACAAAGCCTCAAACATCAAATAGGGCATGAACTGAGAAAAAGGGACAGTGTTTGCACACTTTTTATTTTTGCAACCTCCTATTTTATCAGTTGGAAGTGTACTCATTGTCTTATTTGGAGTTCTTTGAATTTTGAGTTTAGCAGAGAAATGAATGGCTTAAAACTATAACTGTTGGTGTGCTGAAGAGATTTTAGTTTGCTCAAATGTTTGAAAATATCCTGTTAAGCACCCCTCATATTCTTACATCCATGTGCACTTTCCAGTCAACAGGCCCTCAAATGGCAAAGAATTGTAGGATTTTAAAATCATTTAAGAGAATTTAGTCTTCAAAGAACAAAAGCTATGCAAAACAAAATGTTTTGTTGTGAATCCTCCTGGAAAATAATCCTAAATTCCTGATACAATGTTTGATAAATTGTTGACAAGCTAAGCTAGATTTACTAACTTCATAAAGCAGAGAGAAGATTTTCCCAACCTGACTTCCTCCAGATGTTTTAAATGCAATTCTTAGGATTCTCAGAATGTTCACTTGATCTTCTGGGAATTTTACTAAAACATCTGGAAGGTGTCAGATTGGAAAAATCTTCTTTAAGGATATTGAAATTTATTTCTATAAATCTATCATTACTGTGCATTTCAGCAGAAAACAATTTTCTATATTTTTTTGTGTTGGTTA
>NW_015386502.1:49618-74899 GCF_001527695.2 Protobothrops mucrosquamatus | reverse complement strand
ATAGAGCTCTCCCTACCACAGGTGCTTAGATTTCTGTGTTGCATTCTATTATTGTGTAAAATATACAACTCTTGCTCATGAGAATCTTATTGTGAGCCAAGTTCACCTGAGATTCTTTAAGGTAGCATTTTCAGGTTACTGCTATCTCAGCAGTTAGAATACAAGAGACTGCAATTATGACTGGCTTTGAAGTTAGATTGAATTCATCACCCATCAGAGAAAAAGGTAGAATTTCAAAGTTCATAGGTTTTCATTAGAAATCAAGATAAACCCTGAAGGGGTTGAAAGCATTATGGGAATCAGATATAAAGATTTTTTTACCTATGACTTAAGTATCTTATTAAATTTACATAGAAATCACTGAAACAGATTTTGGTCAAAATTATGGCCAACTCAGTAAAGGATGTTATTTAATGCCAAGGAGAAAAGGGATTGTAATTTCAAGTTACAGTTTATTGAGGGATGGGCATAAAGGGCACGGGGGGTGGGGGGAGACAAGCTTATTCAACTAACATTGAATGAACACTCAGTTGACATTTTCAGAAATAACCTTAATTTTCAGCAGTAAGACTTAAACATGAAAACACAGTTCTAAGCAAGCCCTAAGAAGGCTTAGAGTAGGCTTAGAATATATTTAAGAGCTGTCTCCTGCGATATCTGACCAGCTGGTTTGATCCGACAGTATTAGCATGAGCCTGGTTCCTTCAATTAAGCAGTACTAATTATCATGACTCAGGGAGTGTGCTTTCTCTAGAATGAGGTTCTCTCTGACGTCTAGAGGCAGTAGACATCTCCTCATTAGATATCTTGCTTCATGATTTTCACCATCTTGTGTCAATTCTTTTTCTGATTCTATATTTATTCTTCTTTTTTATGTTGTGAGCTGCCCAGAACAAATTACCATTATTATCATTATTATCTCCAACTGTACAATAGGATGCATCTCACTGCCTATTATCGTACAGAATGGTTCAAATGTTGCTATCACTTTAGTGTTTCCAGCAATAGAATTTAGAATAAAGTTTCTTCTGCTTGAATGAAAAAAAACCTTGAAAAAAATCTCTGCCTGTTTAAAAAGAAAATGTGGAAGACAAAATTGAACATATGCCTCTCCTGAAAGTGATCATACCTACAGCACTCAGAGGCAGCATTGACCATAATCAAGAGTGGGCACAATGCTTGGGGAAAGAGAATGAAGGGGGCCATGGCTTCAAAGAGATACTGAATAGAAAGCAGAAGCAGAGCAGGAAGAGGGAAGAAGAGAGAGTGCAAACTTTGTGAAGCAATGATTATTATTGTCATTATCTTGTATCAGAATCAACTCCTCCCAGTTAAGCCCGCTTGATCCCACTGGAAGTCTCGGGGAATGTCAGGAATTCTTTGATCCTGTGCTTTGCATTTTCCTTTCTTTATAGTGGAGACACCGTATGCTGCAATGTCAGTTGAATAAGCTCATGCACCTTAATTTATTCAGGTCACATCTTTTGGGCTATAGCCAGATATTACCCTGATTCTTTTTAAATAGATCCTTCTTTGAAGAATGCTTCTTCATGGAACTCCCCTTAGTTTTATTTTTAGGGAGAGAGGAAAGAAAAGAGAGAATATAATAATTTGGTGAGATTCTAAGTGCCATTATAAGATGCAGCAGGCATTTTGGCATCCATAGCCTCCATGTTGCTAAGATCCACAGAAATCCCTGACTTGTTTAACTATAATTTGTTGAATAAACCAAACTTGGCTAGATGTTGTTTACAAGCCAAAAGGATTACCTTGGCAAGGTGCACTATGTCAAAATCAAACCAAATTGCAACTAATGTGTGACAATACAGTTTTGCTGTGTGGGCAAATATATATACTTTTCCCCAAATGTGACTCAAACATTCAAAAAGTTATTTCCTTGCTGTAAAAGTCTGAAAGAAAGCATCCAAATCATGGTTCAAGGCTATAGCTGAGTAATTAATAATTAGTCCTGCTTGAGAAAATGGTCTGCCAGATCCTGACCAAACAGGTCATATAATCTAGCATACCAGATTCTCCAGCCAGAAGATATAAAATTTAGTCTGCATTATCAGAAAGAAAGATGGATTGTATCAATTAATATACATATGTTTCATTCTCAAGGCTGAAACAAGAAAGAAAACAGCCACTGATAAAAAAATTCTCTGGGCCTCTGGCACTTGCAGGTCTGTTCATTCAGAGAAGGATCTCCAATCCTAACAAGCCATCTTCACATTATTTAAATAAGATCACATTTTCCTGTGATCTATTCCTGTGAATATTCCACACAGTTTCTGAAGTTGATATTCAGCATGTGCCCCTTTGGAGTGAGGGATCCTTGAAAATGACATTCACTCCCTGAAAGCTAGATTCACTCATTTTCATCCAGAAGACACTGGCTTGCATCAAAGGCAGTCTGAAAAAGAATTCCAAAGAATGTTCAGGCTTGCTGTCAGGAACTCTCAAGCACATTTTTCTCCATAAGGCTTAGACTTCTGAATAAAAAGGCTTGGGTCACAACCCTTTTTTCAGCTCAGATTCTTCCTGCTGTCAGTGTTTTTAAAAACTGCATAGGAAGAAATTGATAGGGTCAGGCTAGGAAAACATTATCCCGCTTGGCCAGTTGTTTGGAACTTCATGACATACCGGCATGTAATGCCAAGTGATCTCTTCAGCACATTTCCTATAGCACAAGGCATGCTGTAGGAAAACAACCCTTTTCGACAGCAGCACAGAAGGCCTGTCACTTCTCTATTTCCAGGGTTGAGGCCACTTGGGTGAGGATTTGTAACTTAGGTTGCCAAAGTACATTAGAGTGGAGAAGACCGAACGGGGAATTTCATAGTTTGCTATAGAAAGAACAAATGGAGAAGTATTCAAACTACAGTCATGCTGTCAAACTGTGTATATTCAATGTCCTCAGAATGGTCACAGCCTCTTACAGAAAGGAGAGTTGGAATGGAATTATTGCAGTTTTGCCCATTATACCTTCAAATGAATATCACAATTGGATTGGCTAGATGTTGATTCTAAAGTTTAGGGTCCTAACCAAGATCCTACAAGTCATAGAGGTGCTATTATTATTATGGTTGGTCACACAGTCAGCCAGATATTTAGACTTGATTTGTCATTTTTATCCACCTATTGAGTTCTTCCCAAGGACCTGGGATAAACAGATGCTGTTGTTAAAGGTAGTGTCATAGGATGCAAGCTGTTCCAAGTAAAGCTGCCTTTTGTAATTGACTGGTGGTGATTTTGTCAATACCAATGTTATTCAAGTGGTGTTCCAGATGCTTTGGAATTGCACCCAAGGCACCTATTATTACTATTTGTACTACCTTTGTTTTCTTTCTTCACACTTGTTCTGTTTGCAGATCTTTACATTTTGTGATTTTTTTCCCCAGTTCTTTCTCTTCTATTCTGCTGTATCCAGCTATTACAATGTCCACTATCCAGATTTTTTTGTCTTTCTTATTAACAGTTAAATCGAGTGTTGTGTGGCAGATGCTTGTTTGTTTTTTAGCTTTTTTGTTTTCTGATACTTTGTCTGCTTTGTGGTCCCACCAGTTGTTGCTTGCAGGCAAGTAGCATTTCTTGAAGATATGCTATTGAATTATTGTTGCTAGTATATCATGCCATTGTTTGCAATCATCTTGTGTAATCTTCTTGCAGCAACTGACAAAGTGGTCCATTGTTTCTTCAGCTTCTTTGCAGAGGGAACTTTTGCTGTCTGTTGCTGTCTTCTCAACTCTGGCTTTATATCCATTTGTTCTTAGGGCTCAGTCTTGTGCAGCCAGAATTAGCACTTCTGTCTCTTTCTTCAGCTTTCCTTTTCTTATCCATTGCCAGGTAAGGAAATTACAAGGGCCAGAAATCACATAGTCATAGACATATATTTTTAAAAAACAGGCTATAACCTTAGAAGAATCTTCTCAAGTTCTAGTTCACAGTGTATATATTATACATATTTTTCATCTTATTTTCATTTAGAGACCCAACTGAAAAAAATGTATTGCTGAAAATTTGCTTGTTTCTACCCAGTTTTGGCAGTGCACATGAGGAGGGGTGGACTATGGTCAGACAAATGGTGTGAAGCTGCATGTAGTTCACAGTAATGGATTGCCTACCAATGACATAAACTACACCACATGATAGTCAATATTATGGTATTTTCCCAGACATTGTACCTGTACTGTATATGTATATGTTAATATTTCAGTCTTTCAAACAAGATTGATCATAGAGGTCTTTCTTATTTAATTTGCATTTGTCTTTCTAAAGGGGCATTACTTCAGTAAGTGAACAAACTGAACTATTTCATGTGCCTAGAACATTAATTATGCAAATTAAGAAGCATAAGTTGATCTTGTTAGCATTTTAATTTTTGTCTTTAGCAATTGCACAGGGATGGGAGATTTAAACTCCTCAATGTTTTTTTGCAAGACTGGTGTGTATTAACACCACCACCACCACCCCATGATCAGTAAACCAGCCCACTGGTTTCCGGTGCTTTTGCTTTTCTTCCTTCTTCTCATACCACTGATGTTCTGGTTTGTAAGCTTGTTCTTTGCTGTTAACCCACTTTTATTACTTTCTAAATGAAGAGAGCAAACATATCTAATATTCCTTCCTCTAGTCACTTTCCCCACAACAATAATCCTGTGAGGTGTGTTGGTCTGAGAGAGAGTAACTGGCCAGCTTTCATGCCTAAGGCAGGACCAGAACCTATAGTCTCCTGGTTTCTAGGCCACTTCCCTAACCACTACCCCAAACTAGCTGTCTTCTCCCAGCCTATCCTGCCATTTTTAGAGCACTCTCCTTTTGCTTCCTTTCCTGCCTCCTTTCAGCTCAGCCATGGTGGGTGGAATGGGACAACTCACCATGGCCAACTCACCGCAGCCATCTTGCCGCAGCCAACTCACCCCAGGACAATTCCATGCAGGATAACTCAGCGTGATAAATGTTATCTGCCACTGTTTCCTCAACATTATTTCCTTTGACAAAAATGGAAATAATGTCGAAACAGTAGCAGATAACATTTATTCCATTGAGTTATCCTGCAGTGAGTTGTCCTGCAGTGAGTTGTCCTACCGCTAGTTGGCTGCGGCAAGTTGGCCTCGAGATGGTCTTGGCGAGTTGGCCGCAGCAAGTTGTCCTAGACCCCATAGCGGGAATATCAGAATAGCATATCTGACTAACCTCTGTCTTCTCCTTTTCCCACAGGGAGGGGTTGGAAAAAAAGTTGAATTCTCTCTCAGATAAATGTAGACTTTCTCCCCACTGTTTTTGATTCTTTACATTGGAAGGAAAAGGAAGGAAAATGGAGGGGATTCCACCTTGTCCATAATAAAAGAAGTATGTATAAAATATTTCATTTTCTTCAAGAGAAAACATAAAAACAGAAGAAAACTCATAATTCACATTTGCAATATAATCCATTGAAACATATTTTATCTCATCAAATGAGAAAATAAGGAAGTTTTCTTATGTACTGATGTATATATTTAAAAAGGTAGAGTCTCCTTGAAGTCAGATTGGAGTTCTGATAACTTCATGGACTTCCCAGCCTAGCCTACAGACTGGATGAATGAATTTAGGTTGTTTCTATGTGTTCTATGTGTATATGTAGATAATACACATGCTCACAAATTCAAAGCAAGCAAGTCTTCAAACAGAAGAAAAACTGAAACATTTGTGCAGATGATATTGCGCTGCATTTCTGGACAATTTATTTATTCTATTAGCTATTAACCAAACAGCAACAAATATCTATAGTTCAATTTCATTTAAATTATATCTATATTTTATACACTTATTGCAACTTTTTAAACAGCAATCATAACTCAAAATAACTCAAAAATAAGACTCAAAATAGCATTAAGGAAGATTAAATTTCTGTTGTTGCAACATACAGGCCTCAAAAGGCAAGCAAATGCCAGAGAATGGGGTTGATTTTGTCTTTGTAGTCTCGTATTGACTCTGATTTATAAATAGGGCATTATAGGAACCTTGACATTTAACTCAAAGTCTGCAATATAATTTGATTCTTTTAATGAAATACAAAAGCTTTAAAAATATGTTTCTTTTCCTTGCTCTCCCCCATCAGTGATTGACATTTCTTAGAACCAGCTGTGATATTAAATGCATTTTGAAAAATGCAATACAACTTGTTGGAAGTGCAGACTGTAATATTTGCATCCAAACTCATAGCCAGTTTAGCTTTTTTCTCTGGTGTTCTGACCCACAGGAAAATCACTCATCTGAAGTTGCTATTTTGAATTGGAAGAAAGTTCTTCACTATCATTTTGATAGTTATTTGATATACCAGATCATGCTACTTTTAAAAAAAGATTAGATGAATTGAATCTCACATATAGTTTAACCTTTAATACCCCAGATCCTTCAGTGCCTAGTTATTGCTTCATATTTCTATATATACAGGGTTTTTAAAGAAAATACCTTAATACACATAGATAGAAAATATTGTTCGGAGATCACACAATAAATTCTGAACTGATCTATTGGAATATGATTCCTATCCACAATTGATGATTTAATGATACTCATAGTTTAATTAAGCATAGCCATCCACTAGTAAATAAAAGAAGGGCAGTAAGTCTAAGTATTCCTTCCTTTCCACAAGAGTTAATATTAGATAGGTTTAGATATTAGATAAGATTAGATAGGTTTCTTCATATGTATTCAAAAGGCTCTCTGGATCAAATTGAGGGCATTTTTGTCCCAGAAAACCCAAACAAATCTACAATAATTATACTCCAAACATTCTATGTACTATTAAGTATTAAACAGGAAGTATGAATATGTATATTGAAAAGAAACCAATAAGAAGCAAAACTATTCCATTAAATATTCTTTGCATTTTTATTCATTATTACCTTTGATTCCTAGTTGCATCATTCCAGAAAAAGTCCCATTTAACCTAATTTAGTCATTAGATAGAAATCAGTTTGGCTGTTTAAAATTATCACATATTGCAGTTTTGCACTAAGTGGATAAATGTTTGTGCTGCTCATTAAGGAGATAGCAAGTTTTCCATAGTGTTATCACAACTCCTGATAACTCCTGATCATGAACCCCAAAAAGGATCAAATTTGGTACAATGTTGCATAAAATAAAGGCAGATCTTAAAATAATGACTGTGATATAATAGAAATTACATCCATCTTGACATAATACAGAAGGCTATGATAAGGTGACTTGTGTGCCTTTGCTTACTCTCCAACTGAGAAGTGTTCATGGAGTGAAATCAGAAAAGTCAATATAGCAGCCATAATGATGTGATTGATAGTATACCTGTTTATTATGTGCATCACATATAGGACACACATTAAAACACCCAGAGTTTCAGTTGCACCACTCAGCCACCATTTTCAATTTCTTGACCACACCTGCATAAACCTTTGCCTCAGCTGCTAATTGTTCACAAGCATCTCCAGTTTAAAGTACTATCTCAACTGATTTTTATTTATCATTAAGTCATACATGTCTTGAAAATCTCTTCAAGTGGAGTATGCCTTTATATGGAAAAACATCGTTGACAGCCCTTTAAATGGATGGTTGCCTTTTATGAAGTAGGATATTTGAAACATCCTAATCACAAGCTTTTGTATTCACTTTACTTTTGTTGTAAAGTAATAACTGAAAATTGCTCAAATCATGCCATGAGTTGTTTCATCTGAGCAGATCTAACGCAGGAACAACCAAATGCTACTTTCTAAGACAATTTCTTCCTAATGGCTAAATATGTAAACAGACTAGTTATTTTTCGAGGAATAATTTAGTAAAGAACCATTAAACAATGACAAAAGGCACCACTAACAATCAGTTTAGAATATAGGGATGTAGTTGTTAATTTTTGTTCTGTGCCTTTGAGAAATGCATTCAGCAATCCATACAATATTTCTGTTTTCTTGTTCCTTCAGTTTAACATAGGAATAAAAGACTCCAAAATGAAATTGATTGTTGAATGCCAGCACATTCATTTTTACCTGTACAAAAGGAGAAATGCATTATTATTATTTTTTAAAAAAGGATAACCGGTTACCTGTAAATCATGTATTCAAAAGAGCCTTATAAATGGCAGTAAATCTAAATGGATTTTCTTTTTGCTTTGCTCAGTAAAAGCTGGCCTGTAGTTTAACCATATCTGAGCATTTGTGGCAATGCTTCAAATAGCTCACAGGATCATCAAAAACAGCAGAATTGACAGAAGGGGCAACAAGGGCAAGATTGTCAAAAGCAGCATTGTGGTATTGTGTCACTGGCTCCAGGCCTTTTCTATATACATTATGACAGTATACCTGTCCCATAGGGTGTAATTTATGGCATGATGTTCTGATGCTGCTTTCATCATTCTGATGAAAGAAGACAAATTCCTATGTATGCCACTTATCACAAAGGTTAAAAAAAAATTTTTTTATTAGAAGCAAGGAAGTTTGTGAATTTTAGAACAAAGTCCACACCAGCCTTTGAGTCAATATCACAAAAGTCCACACGGCAAAAGAGGATGGATATTACATTAAAGGCTTAATGTATTAAAATTAAAGAAATGAATTATTAGTGTTATAACTTTGTGTTCATTTTATTATATTCATGAAACATGGACTTTCACACATGATTACAGTGATTTCAAATGCTTCATGTCTCAGTCAATTCTCAGAATTTAAAATAAAGTAAATTAAGGTTTCTGTGAAGAAAATCAAATGAGCCCAGAGTCACCTTCTAGGGGGAGATGGGCAGCATAATAGATAGATGACAGACAGACAGACAGAAAGACAGACAGAAAGTAAGCAACCTGTTCTGTTGGTCACATAGGGACATGCAGAGACCACCTTACAATGCACATCTTCCAGCCTACTAATCTAGGAAGTCATTTCCCAGTCTTGGGTACATCCACAACACATAATGTCTGTTGGGAGGCCCACGAAACAAAATGTCTCAGAGTACATTGAAAAGAAAGAGCTTGGGAAGACAGTGTTTGAGAACAGGATGAAATCTTACCTCAAGCTCAAAAAAAGCATCTTCTAAGGTTTTGTCACCTGTGCCACCTCCAACCATTTCAAAGCAAGCCTTGTATTCCTGAAAGCACAAGCAGCCACCAAATATTCTGTAAAACATTTAATTGCTTCTTTTTGTTTATAAGTGATCTTGGTAAATCAATTTTTTAAAGCATAATTCTACGTATGTTTTATAAATTGCAAAACATGTTCCCTTCCTCTCTCTTTCTCTCCTTTCTTAAAATACTTCTTCAGGGAAAGTTTATAGAGGCCAGGAGTTCTAGTATCTCAGAGCTGCTTAGTCATTATAAACATAATCCAGCTAGGTGGATTGCTGGCCTGATTCATTTTAATGTGTGCACAATGAATCTTTTATGACAACATCATCATTACATGGACTAGGTTCACACATGCTAACCTATAGTATGCTTGGTTTGGTTTTGATTTAATATATTGCATAAATCGAGCTAACATGATGATCCATACTTATAGTCAGGGTGTTATATGATCCCAAATAACTCTGATTTATTCAAGACATTAAGATGTATAACCTAGCTTAATGTCAAGTATAACCTTCAGCACCAATTACTGCACATATAGTAGCAGAGAAATACAGCCATGTGAAATAAATTTGTCTTGTGGCTATATCTTTACTACATCATTTTATTAATTATTTTGATAATTTGTAATTTTATGAGAGATCATACAAGTAGAAAAATGAAATCTTATGCTAAAAACATACTTTCTCTATTCCATAAAATAGAAATTTCTTTTCTTTGAAGCCACTATAAATAAGTATTCTTACATTATGTTCAAATAACTAGCTCTTATAATCAGGTTCTAAGTGTTCAACAGTTGGTTGAGATAGAAAGCAGTACATATTTTCCTCTGAAAGCAGGATACCTATCCTTATTTTTTAATTTTTTCTTCTAACCTAGGATCCTAGAATGACTGTTTATAGGATTTGGGGGTTAATTCCTGTTTGCTGTGAAAACGTGAAAAGAAAAATAACCTGAGTGTTATTCTTCAAGAAAAAATTAAGATGGTAGAAAGGCTATCAATGGGCCTCTTGAAGTGTCAGAGTTCTGGAAGCTTTATCAGAATTATATCTTGTTTTTAACAATAGCTTAAAGTGGTATATATAACATTCAGTCCTATTTTTCTCTATTTTCTGTACAGTTGGCATGGAAGGTCAATAGCATCAAAATGCAGGCACAACTGGTGATCAAAACCCTGTCCCTATTTCATGTTAAGAAGAGGTGTGGCCTCAATCACCCAGTTGCATCCACTATTTTGACGCTTTTCTCCCCTGGATGTCCCCTTCCACTATCCTCCCCTCAATTATATACTACCGTAATTCCATTATAACATCAACGGTTTTTATCAGCAGTCATTGTTCCAGAATAATCATATTTCATATCTCAGAAAAGCAAGAACTACAAGTGGAAATGGAAATAGCATCTCCACCATTGGCCAGACAGCTCCATGCATTTCCTTTAATGAAGCAGGTTCAATGTTATCCATTTGCTTTGTTTAGAATCTGGTGCACTCAGTATGTAAGATTTTTAAAATTTGCCAACATATACCCTAAAATGGTATAGATAGAATATGCTTTCATTAGGCACAATTTGGAAATTACATACAGCATAGTAGTCTGCCACACCCTTCACTTGCTCATAATCCTCAGTCTTGGCGAGCATATCTAAACCTTCTGGATACAGTTTGCCACAAGTTGGATACAGCTTCTGTCTGTCCTCTCTGCTTAGTTCTGTTCCAAATGAATTAATTGTGATAATAAATGCCCGCCGGTCAGCTTCAAACTGAATAAAATAAAGCATATGACAATTTTACATATTTTTTTAAAGAATCATTCATAGATGCATAACTGTTACACTTAGTATTAGTAATCCTCTGAAGTCCTCTCTGTCTTTTGGCAATGTTGATAAAAAAAAACAGTTATAAGATTTTTCACCTGATTAAGCTTTTTGCCCTTTATTAATAATATAAAAGTTAAGTAAACACCTTTTCCAACCAACTGGGAACTTACATTATTTCCTAATAATGTAACTTATTCCAAAGGAAGAATTGAAAGAGCATAACTAAAATTAGTTCTGCGCAGAAATATCTGGATTTTTAACCAGTGAAATATTTCAAACCTTACTTATTAAAAAGAAATCAGTAGATTGTGTACTACAGAAGTGAATAACTTTTTATGCAATCTTTAATTCTGGCTGCTTATGCCAAGGAAAGGTGTCAACAAAACTATAAGAGAAGGAAGAGAATCCAGTGATGGATTGCTGATGGTTGAGTTTTTCTCAGTTTTTCAGTTTTCCAAATCTTTTTGATTTGAACTTTTGATCAGTATCTCACTTTTCCATTCAGAATTTTTTTTAATTCCATTCCTATATGAGTTTGAAACTTTTTTTAAAAAAACATGTATGCATTTTTACACACTGTTCTAAACACGTTATTTGCAATTTTTTTTAATATTACATTTTTATATATTTCTTTTTCCAAGCAACTCCCTCTTAATATAATGCATTCTTGTATGTTTATTTCATTAATAAATTCATTTTTGTGCAACCTCTTCTGTTTAATAGATATACATTAATGTGGATTCACATAGACTATGTTCACAGGATACTAAATTATAGGATCAACAATACCATGAGTTCTATCACCTGTTAGTTAAATCCATGTTCCTTCTGGCTCCATTGGACTATTGAATAGGATGTATGCAGTTCAATTCAGGAAGTGATAAATGCTTCTTTGGAAAAGATTATTATGCTACCACATTGAAAAAGACACTGTGGGCTCTCTTCTGAAGAGACCTAAAGGTTATTCAGAAAGTGATGGGACTCAACTATAGAGAAACCTATAAGAAATACATTATCTGGAATTACTCTGGTCAGATTTAGGTTCTTTTGTAGGATAGAAATAGCACCAGTCGCTCAAATGATAACCTTTCTCAGAATACTGTATGGATGGAAGAAGTATGTGTCATGGTTAGTACAAGTGGGGAAAAAGCTCCCAGTAAAAAAGCTGAATTGGCCTTTATGGCAGTAAACTTTAATGCATAACTATTGTTAGATAATTGACAGTTCTTATGATTTTATCTATAATACAGTGGAAGAAAAAAATATCAGCCAAAGTGGAATTTTTAACCTGCTCGAGAGGACAGTTTAAGTAAAATGCAATTAAAAGGATCACTAAAAAATTAAAGAAGTAGCAAATAGCCTAGCCACATTAGTGCTGGAGACATAACAGATCCATTTTCACATGCAAAGAACACCAAAGAAACCACTGATGACAGCTAAAGTAAACTAATTAAATACAGATTGGTGGATAGAAAGTGGAGAAAGATGCACTTATCTTTAATTAAAACTATGGAAGCAGATAATTTTATCACTTTTCTAGCCTCAAATTTCTTTTCGGGGCTTTGTGTCTGTGTTTGTGTGTGTGTATGTGTGTGTGTGTGTATTGGGTGAATACATATTTGGGATATCTGTATTTAATAATTTAATAATAATCCGTTACCTTATCTAATTTAATCAGGATCCCTAGAAAATCTAAAATAATTCAAGCCTATTTTTAAGGAAATTTATCTCTGCTATGTGTGCTATTAAAATAATTGAATATACCAGTGCAAAAGTATGCTGCATGCTGTGACTTAAAAATGGTTCCAGTCACCAAGATACAAAAAAGATGCTGAGACCCTAGAAAAAGTGCAGAGAAGAGCAACAAATACGATAAGGGGTCTGGCGGCTAAACCATATAATGAATGATTGAGAGAACTAGGGATGTCTAGTCTAATGAAGAGAAAGCTTAGGAGAGACCTGATAGCAGTCTTCCAGTACTTGAGAGGCTGTCACAGACAAAGACAGAGTCAACTTATTCTCAAAGCTACCTGAGGGCATTACAAAAAGTAACAGGTGGAAAATCATTAAAGAAAGATTCAACTAAGGAGAAATTTCCTGATACAACATTTAAGCAGTGGAACAGCTTGCCTGTGGAAGTTATGGATTCTCCATCACTGGAGGTTTCAGGAACAGCCTGGACAACCATTTGTCTGGAATGGTATAGGCTCTCCTGCCATGGGCAGGGAGTTGGACAAGAAGACCTCCAAGGTTCCTTCCAACCCTATTATTCTACGTTCTAGGATGGCTATGGTAATAGATGTGATCTGATGAAGAAATATTACATTTTTCTTACCTCTAAAATAGGACACATTATATCTGCTGTAGTGCCACCTTCTTTTTTGCAGAATGCATAAAAGCCCTCAAGATAGGACTAAAAAAATGGAACAGAAAAAATCATACATTTACAGTATTTGAAAAACCCTCTTTGAAAAATCATAGATAGGATTTAACTGGAGTTATTAATTTTGATGCGACTCCAGGACAATAGGAGAAATATTAGGATGACTTCTGCAACCTCATGCAAAAATGTAAGTTCACTAAACTTAGAGAGGCTTAGATGTGAGCAAACCTGCATAAATTAGCCCCCAGAAAAAATTATTGATACCTTCTACAGAGAGATTTGAAAGCTTCCATTTAAACATTATAGAGTAGTCAGAAAAATATGTTACAGAGTAGACAGAAGACATACTCATTCTGTTTTCTGCACATGTCATTTGCATCTGAACCTGCCTAAATTCTATATGTTGAATCCTATTCTTGAACAAAATGGTTTTGTGTGTGACAGATAATACCATAAAGTAGAACTGAAGTCACAAAGTACTTTTGTTTTTTTTGCCACTGCCCTTAATATATACATCCATCTTATTTGTACTTAATCTTTTATCTATATTTAGCAATAAATCTGCCATTTATTTTAAATCTTAATTTGCACAGATTTCTCTACATAATAGAATTCAAGTGGGGTTTACCTTGTACAGTTTGTTGCGCATGAGTTCAATATTCATTTCATCCAGGTCATTTTCAGATATACAATCTTGAAAAAAATCAGCTGTAGAGAATAATATTTAAAGTATAGACCAAATTTCAAAAAAAATATCATTTATTACATTTTTAAAAGCATGTTCAAATGCTAAGCAGTTTTTCTAACTATGAAAAAATAGAAGAGAATATAGGAAAAGTAACATGATTGTGGAACAATGTTAGTGTTAAATTCTTAGAAGAATTGTGACAAAATTAAAATGGTAAATGCTAGCCATAGCTTCCTGAAATGCCATTCTGAAATACTAGTTCACTATGGCTGGCTCTTGTTGTTGATCACATTGTTATAAGAAAAGTGATAAGTTTTATAGTGGCTGGGGTGTTGGCAGCACAGTGCCAATTCCAGAAACAGCATCTGAATATAGTTGTTTTTAAGAAACCCAGACCATCCTCAAATGCTGATTATTATTGTGGAATAGGCTAAGAAAAGTGATAGAAAAGTTTTCAAGTTCTGTGACTGGTATATCAGATTTAAAATCTTGGAGAACTATCGTTGTTAGAGTACCTTCTCAAATTGCAACCTGTATGGTTTTAAATTCTGAGAATTATTAGCAATAAATATGCTAGCTAAGACACTGGGAGAAGCGCCTGATTTCAGAAGGGTACCCTTACTGTAGACTGTAGTGATCTGAGTCAGTTGAAAGTAGCTTTGGTTCATATGTCACCAAACTCACACAGAGACCTACTTAAATTGCAAATATGTATGTCCCTCTCTTGCACAGAAAACCAAATTATCACGATGGAGCTGTAGGGAATCTGAGAGTGTTAAAAGTTCTGTATGACTGAAGGGAAGAGAAGGGAAGGGAGGGGAAGGAAAGGAAAGGAAAGGAAAGGAAAGGAAAGGAAAGGAAAGGAAAGGAATACATACTGTCTCACCCTTTTTCCTAATTATTTTGTGTCAACAGAGATTTGAAGGGGGATGCACATCTATAGCTTTGCTCTTTCCAAATGTCACTGTGGATTGAACTTATGTTACTTAAGATTAAGTTTTCTCTCCAGGAAACTACTCTGCAAAGAGTAGTTAAAATGTTAATGCAAAATATTGCATATATTCTTTGCAAAGGTCATGGTTGCTTGTAAAGCTGTTCCTGTGTATGCATACACTTCCACAGGACAGCCAACACAAAAACAAAACGGTGTATGGACATATAAATGGAGAAACTGTGAATGGCTTTCAAAGCAGCCACATAAGCCTTTGCAAAGGCTCTGACTCTAAGAGAGGAGACTTAAGCATCTTTGGTGGCTTAATATGGTTGTTAGAGGAAATTGATGAAACTGAAATAAGTGACATAACCTTTGCAGTAATGAGTTTGACCGGCCTGTGTAAATAAATCTGTGAAGGCACCCTTTAAATAATGTTAATTAGGTTCTTATCACCTTAAGATAAGATCAGTAAATCAATTTCCCAAAGTGCTTTCTATATATTGGATGTACCAGAGAATTTTCAGATTGTTTGCAATACCCTTGCCATTGGAGATTGGAATATTAACTCGTATAGTTTGCATTTGTTTTATTATTGCTGGATCAATTATTGTTGATTAAAGGAGCATATATTTCTCTTGGCTGTCTCTCTTAAATTTGGAATTATTTAAGACATTAATAATTTTCCACTTTTTTCAGGTATGGCATTGGTTAAAAGAACCATCATATAACACGGAAAGGATGATGATCTGCAGCAATGGACTGTTGATATATATGTGGGTGGTTTTATTTAATTGATTATTTTGACAGAGAGGTAAGAAAGAAGACATTCCTAAACACTATCATGGAATTTTGGGTTGAAAACATTTTTCCAGACTGTTTTTCTTTTTTTCCCTTTACTTCTAATTTTATTTTATTTTCATTATTATTAATTTTGAGAGTATATTATATTGCTAATACTATTCTATTCATTTTTTGTGATGTAGTATAATAAAAGATGTATAAAAAGCAAACATTCATACAAAATGTTTTAGCATGTGATCTACTTAGCTAAAGGATATTTAAAAACAATTTAATATTTATGACTTCCCAGCACTAAAACGATATGTGAGCAGTAATCACCAAGTAAATCAGAGCATAATAAGTTATGTTCATTTTGATGGGCCACATGTTTTTTTTTAAAGGAAGATGATATAATAGGAAATGTTCTCTTCCATGGAAACCTATTTAGAAATCTATGAAAAGATTAAGTGACGTACCTAATGGTGTGTCCACCAAGATTGCATTGAAGAGATCTGCAGGGTTTGGAGCAATGCTGACAGCTTCCATTTGCTCGAAGTTGCCCAAAGGATGGCACTTAAGAACCAATTCATCTATGGGTCTTTGGCGCAATGTACCAGTAACGAGGAGAATCACATTATCAATCATATAGCTATACCTAGTATGACAAGATAACATCACTCAAAGATTTTATTGCGTTCTGTGAAAAAAATATTTTAAAATCCAAGAGTCAGGTTAATGTTAAATCTAATATCTTGGGCCTTGTAGCAGAATTTTAATTTTCCTCTTAGCAGGGATCATACGATAAAATGGAAATGAGATTTTTTTTCAGAATGCATGCTACATTAAACAAAATGACAATATCATCTAAAAGGAATCTATTTTGCAGAGTGTTGCAAATTGAGAGCTGGGGAAGGTCCAACTCTTTTCACATTTCATTATCTACATATGGATTTTGTGATCCTCATTCTTCTTCATCTCTCTATCAGCCATTCTGAAACTTATAACCTCCAAATATTTTGGACCCCATCTCTTACCAATCTTGACCATAGCAGCTGAGCTGCCAATACTTGGAAAGCAACAGGCCTGGGAAGAGACTGTTACTTTATATTGATAAATAGGAGACACATGCTACTGACTCTTTAAGTCACATAGCAGTGTATTTGAAAACATATCTCTGCCCTTCTTCTTCTCTGGGTGATAAGTCATTTGGGTTAAATATTTAATTTTTCCTCTTAAAGTTTAATTAATACATTTTATAGAGAAGATATACGCAAACTTTCCTGTTTTTACATAAAACAAGGAAGTTAGATTGGTGACGTCAGTAACTTAATATAATATTCTAAGAAATGAATTATCAATTGAAATTCATTTATTTAATTGTAGTATTATATACTGCTGGCTCCCAAACAGATTCTCAGCAGGTTACAAAAATACACATAAAATCTACTCCCACTAAAGCAGAACACCAAGTCCAAGTTACATTGGCATACTAGTAAGCAAATATTAAAACACTAGGATATTTTAATTTATGCATCTCACCTTTATTATATTAACTCAAAGTGATGAACCTATCCAACACAACTTCCTTCTCCTATTTTCCTGTAACAACAATCCTGTGAGGGGATTGGACTGAGAGAGAGTGACTTGCCCAAGATCACCCAGCTGAATTTCATGTCAAAAGTGGGACTCATGGCCTCCGACTTTCTAACCTGATATCTTAATAGCCATTAAAGTCTCCAGTTTGTCTGCCTTTGAGGATAGTACCACCCAAATCTCCAGGAGTAGGACATTTTACAGATATGGAGCATGTACCAAGAAACACCATGTTGCTTTCCATTGATTTGTTCCCGGAGTGGCAGAGGTGGGGATGAGGGAAAGAGGTCTGTCTGAATTACAGCTCAAGGCAAATGCACTGGATGGAACAGTTCTACTTGAACCAGGCAGACTTGTTACTAACTACCCATGTTCCAACCATAAAGAGCTTTATACATTAAAAACAATCTTTGAACTGTACTGCATGTTATACCAAAGCTGGCTTCTGGTTTGTCTTCCAGGGCAATTGCTTGCAGAACTCTTTGCAGTAATCAATAGATTATGTTTCTGGTTCAGAATGATAAAACACAGCAATTGGTTCAGGCATAAAATCATAATTAATAGTTGAGTAAAAAAGAAACGGTACTTCAAACAAAAGAAGGAAATCTATTATTACTATGATGTTAAAAGGTAAAGATTTCCTCTGTCCAGTCATGTCCAATTCTAGGGAGTAGTGCTCATCTCCGTTTCTTAGCTAAGGGAGCCAGCATTGTCCTAAGACTTTTCCATGGTCATATGGCCACCATGACTATAAGCCAAGGCAACCAGAATGCTATTACCTTCCCACCAAAGTGGTACCTGTATCTACTCGCATTTGCTTTCAAACTGTTAAGTGGCAGGACCTGGGGAACTCACCCCATCGCACAGCACTTGGATCTTGAACCCAGACTGTTAGCTTCAGCGTCTTTAACCGCTGAGCCACCATGCCCCCTACTATGGTTAAACGATAAGTATTTGAAAGTATCAGTGAGATTGGCATAATGATTAAGGTACCAGGCTAGAAACAAGGAGCCTGTGAGTTCTAGTCCTGCCTTAGGCCAAAAGCCAGCTGTTTGACCTTGGGCCAGTCAATCTCTCTCAGCTTTAAGAAGCAGGCAATGGCAAACCACTTCTGAAAATTTTGCCAAGAAAACTACAGGGAGTAGTCCAGACTGTTGCTGGAAGTCAACAAAGGGACAAAAATATTTACATATTTACTGCAATCAGAAAAAAACCCATTACTAACAAATAGCTTGTCTGTGTTTTGAGCCTCCACATTAGTGTATTAAATTATCCTACCAAGTAATTTCTATTGCTTTTCTTTGAATGAGCATTGCATCACTCTTCTGTCACATAAAATACATATTTTTGGACAGCAGTCATTTATTTCAATGGAGCTTGAATGTGCTCAGCATGCTCCATTTCTATTTAAATTTATTCAGAATGCATAGAATTTGTTCACCACACAACAAGAACAGCAACAGAAATTATAAGAATCATTTGCTATCAATTTATTTCCTTAAAAGTATGCAAAAGTTATCACTTGTATAAGAATATGTTATTTTTCCATACATATATTAGACTTGTGACAGATTTTGCTTTGATAGAATCAGAAGGGGGTTAAAAGGTCACTCTTTCTTGATAGGCATTCTCAGCAAAGGGACCCCCAAAGCGTTGGGTGGCAATTCATGAGGCAGACTAAGTCATGTTGTTGCCTAAGAGATAATGACAGATAACTCCCAGTCTCCAATCTAAGTGCATGTTACTCAGTCAGTCATTCTGACATTTGAGGGAAACAAAAAACCTTCTGTGCTGTAAAGATGTAGCAATAATGAACAGAGCTAACACATAATTGTTCTCTTATGAAAGTCCAAATTAGCAGCCTAAGGGAAATGGTTAGGCTAAAATCAGTCACATTATTTTTCTAAGAAAGGTCTTAGAATGAATTGGCTTCATCTCTGGATCTGTTAACTTAAATAAATAAATAAGAAAACAATCAGAGGTTTTAGAAGTTTCTTCCAAGATTGCCATATCTCCCAGAATTCTTGTGGGTGCATAGCATCATCCCACGTACAACTCATAGTAAAAATCTAAGATAAAGGCACCCTGATTTGAATTTGGTGATGGCATCCAGGCAGATTTCTTGGCAATGTTATGGACATGTCTTCCCTTTGTCTTCTTCAACAATGTAGCTAGCTTTTTACTTTCAGTCTATCCAACAGCCATGGAATTCCTAGATGGTTCTCCATTCAAGTAATTTACCAAGGCTGATTCTACTTAGTTTCCAGCATCTCATAGCAACTTTGCCAAATGAAAGAAGAACAAGATCTGTTGGCCTAGCATTTGCATGTTTAATTTTTAGATGCAAACTATTAATTAATTAGTATATGTTCATAATCTCCAAGTATTCAGAGCAATGATACAAAAAATGGTAAATAATTCTTCTAAAAATTAATATGTGCATGATAAAAATATGACATATTAAATAATTTAACTCAATTTAAAGTGGAATAGCGAGTAGTAAATGCTAATAATCAAATACCACCATCCCTGCTTAAGCCCCAAACATACTGAATACTGTTCTACTTAGTTAGCTAAATGTTATACTTCCTAATTGGGTCATATTCTTGTATTATGTAAAAGTGCCATATCATGTATCATAATACATATTATGTATTATGTAAAAGTGCCATATCAGGTACCCAGAACATTACAGTAAGGCAATGATTAAGTATCCCTACTTCAATCCATGGTGCCAATGCCTGGCATGAAAGAGCAGATTTGTTGGCCTTTAGCTCCTTTTGAGTTCTTGTTACTACTGCAACCACATGAATGCTTATAGGGCATATAGTAAAACTTGCTCACAATGCTTCCTGGCATGCTGTCTAGGTGCTACAGAGTGTTTCTGAACCTTAGCAACTTAAGTTTGGGTGGACTTCAACTCTCAGAATGCTGGCTGGGGAATTCTGGGAGTTGAAGTCCACTTATCTTAAAATTGCTAAGGTTGAGAAACACTGGCCTAAAGAGTGAGAATAATAGCACCTCAATGTTATTGTGAATGCTCCAAGAGGTATTGGGTGATTGGTTGTCCTTGCATTTGAATTTGCCCCCAAGCCCTGGGAGCAACATAGGATAAGAGCATTATGAGAAATTTAAATGAAAGTGAGACCCAACCACCTAATACTACCCAGAATGTGAATAATGATAAGGATGGTGGTGGGGGTGATGGTGGTGCTGCTGTTGATAACAACAGTGATCATTTCACTATTCACAATTGCCTGGTGCTGCTTAATAATGCCAGGTTTTTTTAAATGATCTGCATTCAGCATTCTCTGGACATAGTTTGGGCTCAATCTATCTCATACTGTTTTTTAAATCACTTCTGAAAACTAACTTATGCTACAGGGAAAAAAATTCATTCCTGTTTATATGACCTGTCAGCCAGTGGAACATGAAGCCACATGAAGTGATAAATTTACTTTTGCTGGAAGTTTTCAAACAGAGGCTGGATGGTCACATCTCAGAGATATTATCTAGCAGATCCTGCATTGAACATGATGACAGCTAAGCTGTCTCCTATCTTTGTGATTCTGTGATATGAAATTGCAACCAGTTTTTACAAAGAAAGAAAGGTCAACAAGGTTAAAAACTCTCTGCCATTTTTATGACTCATCTTTCCTACTGAGTGAAATATTGCTGCAATAACAGAAAAAAAAATCTAGGAAAAAAAATGTTGAAGTTCTGTTTCTGGTTTTAAATAAGGCTACCCAACTTAGTATGAAGATATCCCAAAGACTAGTAGATGACAGCAGAAGATTATCTAACAGCTGTGTGGCAGCATAAGAATGTTATATTGCTAAATATTTATTGTTAATGTAGGTCTATGTATTAAACAGGCATATGAGTAAAACTATTATTTCTGGATGGAAATGTTCTGTATTTTGCTTGGCCACTCCAACGGTGTGTAGCTACCTAGCCAAGAAGACACAGTTTATGAAGTAATTTGGCAAGCATAACATGGGGATTTTCATGACTAATATTTAAACAGCAACAGCATATTTAAAAATATGTATGCATGAGATACCCGGGTTTTTTTATAATTTCTAAGATAAACATTAAATTTTCCTTAGGTTGAATTTAACTTCCGATGAATAGATGAATGAGTCCATGTTGCTTTCTTGGCAACAGACTGGAGAATTTTGTCATGAACTTTTGCAATGTTTTTGTCAGTGTCCTGCTCTAATCTAGAACACCAAGATTTTCTAGTTGTCTCCCACCCACGTATTCACCAGAGCTGTTCACGTTTTTAATGAAATGTTATACTTTTCAATATTATAAAGATATAGATTTGAGCTCCTCACCATAGCTCACTAGTACAATCATTTCAGGAAGTAACTTTACTTACGTAACATAATTTAGAAAAGTTGAAAGTGGCTCAAAGGCGTGATTTCTAAAATACTGAAATTCTGTCAGCAGTTTGAATTTTAGTTTGTCATCAATTGTAGAGACGGTGAGAGGACCGGTTTCATTGGCCAAGAAGTTTCCATAATCGGTGGTTTGTAAGTGTAACTTCAGGTCTAAAATAGAATTGAATAGATAATAACTATAAATTTATTGTTTTCAAAGAAATGAAGTGACAAATCATACCGATTTCCCGTTTCAGAGACATGTATACATGTGCACACAATATTTATTTTTCCAACTTTATTATTATTATTATTAAAGCATCTCAAAACAATAATCATGATATCTTAAAGTACTATAATACTTATTCAATAACAAATATAATATATTCATTAAAAAGCAGTGGGAAGAATTCTTTTCACCTTTTATATTAGGAAGGCCTGGGTGAAGAATATATTTTCAACAGACACTTTAAAGATCATATAGTAGGCATTTCGGGATAGGGGAACATTCCAGAGTGTAAATGTTCCTGTGTTTTAACCTCTAATCTGGCTACAAATCATAATTTGTTTAGAGATTACAAATCCGGATCTAAAATTAAGTTTGAAGCTATTTTCCAAATCACAGTTGGCACAAACAATAGCCTCTGTTGAATTCAAAAGATAAAAGTCTAAGTCAGAAATTAGAGAATGTATAACCAAACCAAGATAAATAATTTATTAGACATGTTGCTCTCCTAAGTAGCCAAAATCTGAAAGCAGAAGGTGCTCTTGGCCTTACATCTTGGTTTACAAAAGCCTGCATCGTAAAGAAAACTAGATAGAAATGTTATTCTTTGAATAAGCCAGCAAAACCTACTTGCTATGGCACTCAGAATCTCTCCTCAAAATAGGGCTATCGGATATAAACTGCCACTAGATTGTACCAATGATAAAGTGTAACTCAGATGTCATGGCTATCTGGAATTATGCAGCTCACATCTGGTATCCCAGGTTAAATATATAAGGGGCAATCATTCCGACTGAGTTTAAATAATTTAATAATAGTTGACATTGAGTTAAATTTCAATTTCAATTAACTGCAATTTATATACTATCCACTTACTTAACTTGATTCAACTCCCTTTTGGGATAATTGACCTTGCGTGCCACAAAATGATCTAGTGCAGGGGTGTCAAACTGCCGGCCCGCAGGCCGGATGTGTCACGTGGAATCTGCGCCCACCCCAGCTCCGGCAAGGAGAAAAAATCGTGATATGTTGCAACACGTCACGTGACGCAGTGAGTTTGACATCCCTGATCTAGTGCAGATTTCGTGACCGCTCCTGGAGGTTGGACTGCAGGGATCGACTCCTTTAATTGTTCCCAATATTCCAAATTGGAATTATTATATGGAATTGTATTTGCGATTAAAGTGCTAACCAATATAAATCCAGATATTAGGTATGGAGCAATTGTTTTGTTGTTGTTGTTGTTACTACTACTACTACTATAGTTTCACTATTCATTTATTCCCTAAGCAGTAAAAATTTTATAGCAGATTTTATAGGAACATTTCAAAAAGAAAACTATGAACATCTTGATTTAAAAAAAATAAATAAATCACAGCTGTATACATCAAAAGCAACCAGATGGGGAAATCTAGTTCAAAGGAATGCATCAATCTGTAGATGTAAGAAGACCAGAGCAAAGCACTGCAAAGCTTCTGTCATGTTGAGTCACACAACTTATTGTATCATGTCAGTACACCATACGTAGTTTATAAGTGAAGATTTCTTGCAGAGCACACTATGAGTGTGAGCTTAATTAATATGTTTCAAAATGTTTAGGCTTAAGGAATGCAGTAAGCAATAATCATCTTGCATGCCTTCTTTTATTTCTATCAATTCCTACATAATTTCTAGAAACTAACTTCTTCAATGCCAGGAGCAGTAACTTCCTCTTTCCATTATAATGAGGTTGAAAGCTCAAGCTCCTTAATATCATTCTCATAACGATGGATGTTGTTTGGGTGGGTGCGTTTTTCTAAGAAAAATCAAAACTTTTGGAAGTACATTTTAGTAGGGAGGAAGAGAGAGAGAATAAATGTATGCTAAATAGATCAGAAAAATGTACCTCAAAGGTGAAGATGGAGTTGGAGATGTGTGAAGAGATCAGGCTACTAGATTTATGCTGTAAATATCCAGACAGCTGTGAATGACAGCAACATGTTCTCTGTATGTCTTTATTGATATCTAGCATCATGCAGTCTTTCAAGGTTAAATCTAGTAGTCACTCTATGTCTGCTTAGGTTAAAGCCTGCCAATATAAACTAATCAGGGTTGTATGCTAAACAAAGGGCTGCAGAATTAAAAACAGTGATCTGTTGCTAAAACATTGTGAATATTATAGCTTTACCTGCAGTAAAAGGGTGAGCTGTCAAATAATCAGAGGCATTGGCCCTGCATATTTGCTCCCTAATTTATTTTCTTTCTTTTCTTTTTTTAGATAGAAAATGTACGTAGATGAAACTCCAAATGCAAGATTTACCTGGAATTAATCACTTCTCAGACTTCCCTGAAGAATTCAGAAAGATCAGGATCCAAAAATATCCTATAATGAGCTCAAAACATGAGCATGTTGCTGTAAGCAAGTGATTCTAATTGCATTGGAAATTTTAAATAATGGATAAATATATCAGGCATAATTCATCTCTAGTAATTTTTAGTCATGCACATGATCACATGAAATAAATTAGTAGCAATTCCTGACTTCTTGTTTTAAGCTGTTACATTTGTATAAATTATTCTGGAATTGCTTTATGTTCATCTATGGATCATACAGATCCTCCATTCTAGTTTCATTTGGAAGTACTGCATGTAGCCCACCAATAATTTAATATAATCATTTTATTGCCATCCATTTTTAAAAAATATGTTTATCTTTTATTAAAAAATGTTTATCTTTTATAAAATATTCATGTTGTTGTTTTGCCTAGGAAGGTCAATGGATTTTAATTGACTTACTCTTATTTTTGAGCTCAGAAATGAGCAATTTTTTGATAGCCAAGAGGCATAATAAACTTTTTTTTTTGAGTGATCAAGCGCCACAGTGAGTAGTAAAATGTTGCAAAATGAACAGGAGCAGAACGTTACAGAGGATTTGGATAATGGAAGAGTTTGCTCCATTAAAAAACTTATTAAGCCTATTTTAAAGATTAGATAGAACATTTCCTATGTAAATATTGTCACAAACTATTTCATCAGTTTTCAGCTTTTGCAGTCAGAAACAGCAATAAGACCACAAAAATAGGATTTGGAGGCACATAATCACATACAGTTAAGATTTTTGACAGTTAATGATGTAAATATAAAACAAAACAATCAAGTATAATAAAGGCATGTAATCCTTAAGCCAAAGACTCTGAAAACTTTCCATAGTAACTCAATGGTTTCTATTCAAGGTATCCAAAATATGTAAGTAGACTCAAAAAGAATTTTCACAAGCTATGAAACACAAATTTAAAATGCTGTTCCACATTCTATCTCAGAAATGTGCTAAAATCATTAACTTTAATGAGACCTTTTGAATCCATTAATAATTATGTGAACAGTTAGTTTTAATTAATCATCAGCCCATCTTTCTACCTAAC
>NW_015386502.1:47554-48677 GCF_001527695.2 Protobothrops mucrosquamatus | reverse complement strand
TTTTTCTCAAGGTGATTTTTGCCTATATCCTAGCTGAGATCTAAAGATCTCTTTGAAAGATAACCCCAGATTTTAATTTTGCTAATTCCAGTGACATATCCAGCATTCTTTTATCAAAGTTTAATCTAATGCCAAGATAAGGATGTTTTCCTCTCTTTAAGAGAGACAATAATATAATTCTGCACGGCATGGGGCCAGGTTATTTACAGAACCATCTTTGTCCCATTATATCAGCCTGTACCTCCCAGTTAGGCAGGGAAGTTATGTTGCAGACCCCATCAGTTAAAGAACTCCAACTGACGGGGTCCAGGAAGAGGGCCTCCTCTGCCATTGCCCCCACCCTATGGAATATTCTGTCCCCAGAAGTGAGGCAAGCCTCCACGCTCCTGGCCTTCCGAAAAGGAAGGGGCATGGCTCTTTGGCCTCTGTGGGAAGCCCAAAGAAGCATGCAGCTATGAGGTTACTTAGTCCCCTGAAAGCCCTCCTTTGCCTTTTAATTAATTTTAATCTCTTGCCTCCTTTTAAATTATTATATATACTGTTACATATTTTAACATTTTATTGTACAGTGCCCAGCATTGCTTTTTGAGGAAGGTGGACAGTACAGAAACGAGATGATAGATAGATCCCAAAGCCATAGCACTGAACTTCATTGTAACCCAACTTACCTTCCAGAGTTTCGCACTGGGCTAAGTTAACATAATCGGAAGCTTTCAAGATTCCAGCTTTAAAGCCTCGGACCAGTCCTTCTAGATAACCATGATCCACATTGAAATAAAATTCCGAGTAGCCTGGCATAATGAAACTCTCCCCTTGTTTAGAAACTCCTGAGTTTTGTGTTTCTCTTCAGTAGATGATCATCAGAAGGAGCTAGAACTGGTTGGGGTTCAGAGTGAATTCTTTCTTCCTGCTTCATTGTTTCCAATACAAACTAGCTGTGGTTTTCAGTGCTTACACAACATGAACTTGCCAGACAGAATTCTAATTTTTTCCTAGAAGAACTGGACACTTCCCTGAATAAGGAAAATCTTCATGAGACAAAGCAAGGAAGCTGTACATTTTTCAAAAGTAGATTGGCTCTATCTAACACAGTGGTTCTCAACCTTTTTAATGCCGTGACCCC